>NC_136936.1:8594649-8679649 GCF_949987615.1 Pollachius pollachius | reverse complement strand
CCACGCCCTGAAGGCCCGAGCCTGTCAAAACACCACACGCCTGGCGAACCCTCACCCCGGTGGGCCCCACCCCCCTAGCCCCCAGGGGGCCCTAAAGACACTACCCCTCCTCCCCCATTGTTGTACTCCATCATGTCTGTCCCTCCCTAACCCCTACCCCTTGAAGTATTAATTATAGAAGATTTATTTTTAGTCTCTTAAAGTCCTTTTGGTTGCTGTTCCACTTGTGATCCTATGATCTGATTGTTCCCAGCCCCGCTTGTAAATCGCTTTACAGAAAAGCGTCTGGTAAACGACTTTGACATGCCCGCCGGTCAGCAGGATTGTGTACTGTAGTGGATAGGCCGATGTACTCCCATTGCCGAGCAGTCCCACCTCTAGGAATTCTTGAGATGCCGCATCCACTATCTGCTCCTTAATGACCTGTCTTGGAGTTCTCTGTACATTCCCTTGAATAAAAGCATCTGGCATGGTAAACAGTAGTATTTTCAACATGTATTTTGAATGCAAACCAAGTTCTAATGTAATGTAATGCAACAAGTGTTGTTTTTTTCCCTCTCTGTGTCCAGTGCCAGATATTGCTCCTTCCCTCATCCGTTCTAACATGTGTCGCATTTCCCTCTCTGTGTGCAGTGCCAGATAGTGCTCCTGTCGTCAATCCATGCTAACATGTCAGTCGTGTCTCCCTCTCTGTGTCCAGTGCCAGAAAGTGCTCCTGTCCTCAATCCATGCTAACATGTCTGTCGTGTCTCCCTCTCTGTGTCCAGTGCCAGATAGTGCACCTAGTAACGTCAGTGTGCTGCTGAACGGCACAGAGGTACTCGTTAAATGGGATGAGCCCATTGGAAAACTGAATGGAGATCTGCAGGGATACATGGTGGAGTATAGGACACCCAATATGGAGCAGGTGAGACACACGCACTAGCAAACGCACACACACACACACACACACACACACACACACACACACACACACACACACACACACACACACACACACACGCGCGCGCACACACACACCACGCACACGCGCGCACACACACACACACACACACCACGCGCACGCATGCGCACGCACGCACGCACGCACACATCTACACACACACAGTTGAAGTTGAAAAAACAATCAAGGATTGCATTTTTTCTATTCATACTTTCGGTCGTTTTTTCAGAAACGTTTTGGTAATTAAAATGTTGCCAATATTAATTGTATGCTATAATTAGTGCCTCTATGCCTTTTTCAATGTCAATCATCGCCTGCTCTTTTGACCACAGGCTGTTGTGGACACGGGATTGGATGCAGAGCTGTCACTCAACCTGTCCAAGCCCCTATCCAACGTGACCTTCCGCGTGTGTGCCTACACAGGGGCGGGTCAGGGGCCTTGGACCCCCCTAAGCACTCTGACCCTGGTTGACCCCGGTAAGACACACCCTATAGTCCTCAATATTCCCAAAGACAAAGGGCCCATAAGGCCTTGGTTCGTAATTACTTGTACTATATTGGGAGAAAGTACTATGTTCTCGGGCACCATCAGAAAACGATTTTTTTGTACAGCATTCCTTTGGAACAAGTTAATCTTAGACTCTGCGTCAGCAACCAAAGACAGTTGGCCATAATAATCTCAACTGCTTGTGCTGCATAGCATTTTGAGGTCTATCCTCTGCATCGGGATGGCTATGGCTGTGGTTGAAGCTACATAACCTTATTTCCGTTCAAAATCAAAGGGAAAATATTGACCCAAGCTCTGTTTTTTCTTCCCCGGCAGAAATGGAGGAGCAGCGATCCCGAAGTGAGTAACAACTGGTTCTGTGTTCCCATCATCAGCCACAAACACCGCACCACTTTGCTGAAACAATACGCCAGTAAACATTTATGTAGCTCGGTCAACTCTAAGCAGTTTGCGACAAAAAGCGATTAAACAAACGTGGGAAAATATAAACATATATTAAACCTAACTTTAAGAAAGCACCAGGTAGAAAATACAGTTCAAGTGATTTGTTTAAGTTCTATGCAAAAAAAGCATTGAAATTAAATCCTTCACATTAAAAGCGGGACTTTTGTGGATGTGGGGATTTGAGTGGCATGGCTCGAAGGCAGCAATGATGACCTCATATACCACCCTTTGAGGTTCATAGTCTGCCTTCAGCACAACACAGACTGTGAAAGCCCCCAAAAACAGGAAGGAAGAGGGAAAAAGAAGAAGACTAGCACCACAGAATGTGAAATAGTGTTTGTTTGTGAATGTGTGTGTGTGGGGGCATGTGCGCAAATGTGTGTGTGTGTGTGTGTGTGTGTGTTTTAGTGTGTGTGTGTGTGTGTGTGTGTGTGTGTGTGTGAATGGGGGCGACGCGTCATAAATATTTACAGCTTGAGACATCCTTGCTTTGCATCTCTGTTTGTTTAGTCTAATGGAGCCAGACAGACGATTCAATCGGCAGCCAAGCACACAAAGACAGACAGAGAAAAGAGAAAGGAAAGAAAGGCAGGCAGAGATGAAGGAGAGAGGGGGAGGGTAGAGGGATGGATACAGATTTCAGGGTCCACAAACTGCAGTAAACACTCAACCGCAACGCCATTCTTACGCCCTGACCATCGGAACTGGAACCAGCCCAATTCTCTTTCATCCACTTGGTTCTGCGAGACAGAGGTTGTTTCATTATAGACGGTCGTCAAAGCTCAACACGCAACCTTAATTCAGCCTTCTAGTGATAAGGCTGAATGCTGGTTTAAATCCAGACTAAATTATGAAGAATTATATGTAAATCCAGGAAGTCAATGTCCAAAACCCCTGTTCCCATATTCCACATTTACACGGTTTCATTTCCTGCAAAGTAGTGTTAGTAATGCTTATACATTTGAGTTAAAGGAGAAGTTAAAGTGGATGTTTGGTGACTTTTGTCCTTTCTCCAAGTTGCTTTAGCCCCCCCACCCCCAATTCAGTTTTCCCAGTTATACAGTTACAAAGTATATTGAATATATATAAAATATATTCAATAAGCGGTGGTCAATGTGGACTCAATGAGGACGATTTAAAATGATTAACTGATTGGTTAACAATTTGACTGACTGACCCTCTCTCTCTCTCTCTCTCTCTCTCTCTCTCTCTCTCTCTCTCTCTCTCTCTCTCTCTCTCTCTCCTCCCTCTCTATATAACTCTACCTCAGGCCTGTCCTCACCGAAGGCCTTTTCCTGGCACTGGTGGTACGTCGTCATGGCGATTGCCGGCGCGGTGGCCATGGCGGTGCTCATGGCTGTCTACGTGGCCAAGCTGCGTCGCAAGGAGACACGCTTCGGGTGAGCTCAGATCCACTGCTACGCTGCCAGAGTCGGGAGCGGAACGGCAGGAAAATATGACTCAACATGTGACTCAACCCAACCCTAACTTAACGTTGACTTACTGCCTCTCGGCCCAGTTGGCCCAGTGCTTGTGTCGGTTCTGGATGCATCCTGGGGCATTAGGGGTGTTGTAGTGTAGCAGACACATGCGCTTCACGCCTCAGCGATGACTGGTGTTGAATCAGCCACGCTTTCAGCTGCGCTTGCCATCTCAAGAAGTGCTGAGCGCTAACTCGGCCCTCTCTGGGTGTGTCATCTTGCAGAGAGGCCTTTGAGCCCATGATGGAGAGCGGGGAGATGGTTGTGAGGTACCGTGCACGGCGCACGTACAGCCGCAGGACCACCGAAGCAACATGTGAGTTCTCTATCTGTGCACACGCCAGAAGAGTTTCCTGTCTGCCTGTCTGTCGATCTGTCGGTCTGTCTGTCTGTCTGTCTGTCTGTCTGTCTGTCTGTCTGTCTGTCTGTCTGTCTGTCTGTCTGTCTGTCTGTCTGTCTGTCTGTCTGTCTGTGCACACACCTTAGATAGATAAGGATAATCTTTAGTGGTTAGTGTGTTTGGCTCCCAGACGAAGGACTCTCGGTTCAAAGCCCAATGTCCACAGCCTACTTGTAGGAGGCATCATAGAGCATGCTCTCCTGCCTGTTACTGCTCCTTATTGACTGGCATCCAAAGTTCACTGAAAATCACTTTCGCTAAAAGCGTAAAATGGTAGATTGTCTGGTTGATAGGGCTCCTATCCACCCACACCACCCTGGCTTCCCCTCCCTGTGTCTCCCCTGCAGGCCCCAACCTCCCCCCTCCACTCTCAAACACGTTAGCAGGGCATAGATGGGCTACTATAGAAGCTCCGTGTCTGAATAGAGTTACGGCAATTACTGTGTCAGAACCCCCCGGCCGACTCGCTTCACTGTAGCCTCATTAACCAGTGTTAAAGAGTAGCCACATAATACAGGATTCACCTGTTCAGTGAGCCGTATAAAGGTTATAAAATCCATCCGAAGGTTCAAAGGGTGACAGGTTGACCTTTTCTTTTGCTATTCTGAGCGGCTTGGCACGATTATGTCATGTGGCATCACTCCGGTCTACACTCGTTTACACAAATGTTTTGGATCCCGCCCCCTTGAGGGGGTTTGCCTTAGCCAAAACGATCACCTAGGTAACCGATAAAAAAGGAGACAAAACTAAAATTCCATTTCCATCACTCTACAGATGTCGACAGCAGTTTGGTGCGTAGTTACTCTTAAAAGCCCAAGGCACAAGGCCGTGTCGGGACAGAGGCAAAATAATAACTTCCTTGTCCAAAATAGACAAGTCCTCCACAAAGCAAGCTTACAAGTATGCTCCATTGGCACTTCCTGTGTATTGCTCTGTTGAAACAACGTGATTCTATATATTTTTTGGGTTGTACTGCAAGTGTGATCCTAAATCTGCACCCCCAGTGCTTTGGGTGTTGAGTGTGTGAATGAGTCTTTAAAGCGCAGGTGCAGGGCCTCGTCCCTGCAGCCAGCCGGCTCCAGGAAGTGTCCTCTCCATTCTGTAATGATACGGTGAACAGAGGTGATTTAGAGCTCCGAGCCAGGACTAATGCTCTCAGGTGCTTGAGCGGCTCCAAGCTGAGGCTAACTAGCATGAAGAACAGATATCCCCCCCCCCCCCCCCCCCCCCCCCCCGACACCACCACCACAGCTGCAAAAGCACTCGTCAAGCCGGGGTCAGCTGACATGCTTCTCGTAGTATGTAATGAAGAGTTTATCTGCTGCTTAGGCCAAATTCGAGCTTTGATTTAGTGCAAATCGTTTTAGCAGGAACGAGTGTGTGTCCCGTGTGAAGGAATGCGGTGGAAACACTGTTTTAAACACATTACAAATATGACTCACATGATTTGAGTTTTGTGGTTTTATAGTGTCTTCGTTTGGCACATCATTTAGCTGGCACAATGTCGAGCTGACTTGGCACAGGATTAAAAATATAAATGACTTCTTTAATGGAAGCAATCCTAAGACTTCCCCTCCCTTACACCCAATGGTGTACTGCACTACACTACAACTGTAAAGCAACAATACAATAAAAAAAACAGTTAAAGGATGGTAAATTATAGTGTTCTTACGTGACATGGAGATGAGTAAAGGAAATGACTCTTATTGTGTGCTTAGAAATTAAGATTGATGCTTTAGGTTACCTTACAGGTCATACCCTTAAAACCCCTGAGAGGTTTCATATTACACGCAGCAGACCCTCGTTCAAGTCAAGACATTGTACCTGTGTTGCATACAAAATAATGGTGCATACCTGACCCGCAAGTCTCGACCTGCCACAGTGACAATGGGAATGGAGATGAGGTCCCCACTATGTTAGCAGCGAGAAGCGAAGCAATGGAGAGATTACTATGATTAATGGTGCTGTAGGTAGGAATAAAGAGCTTCATTTGAGTGTCATCAGGGCATATTCCCTTATTGGTTGGGAATTCAATCTTCCCTGTCAATCACAGGAGCCTGTATGCAGCACTTCTCAATGGCGGAAGGAGGGGGCAAAGAGACGGGGCACTTTTTCTGGTTGTTTTGTTTCAAAATTGTGCAAATTTCTGCTCCCTCTCTTAACAAGCAACAGCACCTTTAATTCGCTTGGAGACGGCAGAGTAAGGGAATAAACGTCCGCTGGAGAAATAAAGCTGGATCCCTGCTGTTGTTTGTTTGCTTCTCCATAACAAAGCTGGACCCCAGGAAGTTGGGGTTTGCTCATAGCCGGTCACGCTAACAAGTTTCGCAAGTTCGCAACATCCCTGTGGTGGGAGCACATCGCTGAATTGAGCACGTGGCAGATTGATGGTCCAGCTGCATATGGCTTCCAGCCTGTCTTTCACCTTACCACATCCTCCCTGGCCCAGCTGGGAGGGAAACAAGGGGTGTGATGTAGTAAAGTGATGTGTATCCATTGCACTATACTGCAGACGCCAGCTGGGCCTGATGGAGCTGGTGTTAGCTAACCTAATACCCCTGGCCTCATTTCCCCACAACCCATCTGATCAGATTAAAGTAATTGATTACATGGAGGGTGATATTGCGTCAGCCAATGTGTGAGGAGCTACTCTGTGTTCAGGGAGGTCTGGCGTGTGTCAAAGTGTCTTACTCATTGTAAACTCTTTCCAAAACATATTTCACATGATTTCAGAGGATCCTATGAAAGGGTTATATTCCTTTGAGAGGAATGTGATCATCAATTGGAGAAAAAATTTAATCAGTTATAACATTAATTTTAGTTAGGATTTATCTCTGGTAAGCTTCCAGACACAACTAAAACTCAACTACTTTACTTTTTTTTTACAACTATTTTATCCCAGTGGAAGACAGATTGTTATTAAACCTCTAAACAGAGCCTCAAACCTTCACTGGATCAAGTTCCAGTGTATTCACTATAACCATTTTGCATCTCTCTCTCTCTCTCTCTCTCTCTCTCTCTCTCTCTCTCTCTCTCTCTCTCTCTCTCTCTCTCTCTCTCTGTGTTTCCGCCAACCAGTGAACAGCCTTGGCATAAGTGACGACCTGAAGCAGAAGCTACAAGACGTCATGGTGGACCGTCACAAGCTCACCCTGGGAAAGACCCTGGGGGAAGGTGAGCCAGAATCCAATCAAGACTTTAACATGTTATTGCAGGGGCTCCAACCTGTTTGAGCTTGTAACCCCATTTTAAGATCTGAAAGTTCTGGTGACCCCTACTTCTTAAATCTTTGTGGATCTGCTTTCACAATTTATTTTTTAACCTTAGCAACATTGGCCCTGACCCAAAGCTTGGGTCACAGTGTGACAACATGTATCAGTTAGGTCTCCGGACATGCTGAGAAATTTGCTAATAATTTGGTTAAAAGAGGCCTCTGTTTGGTTTCTGCTGCGAGGCGCATCCATGTCTTATCAGAACTGACATACCAATACTAGAGAAAGAAGAAGGCCTTGTTCCTCTAATCTCTGCAAGCCCCCGCCAGGCTGTGTTTCCTGACAAGAGCCAGCTAGAGGAGTGTGTGCTCTGTGTTCTGTAACCCCCCGATATCCAACTCCTCGCAATACAACTAAGCACCAGGAACGATAGAAGAACATTAGTGTCGGTGGCTAACCTGGCTCTCCTAACGCACTTACCATTTTATAACAACACTAACACTCAATCAAAGATTATTCAGTCTTATTTAAACAGACAGCGAGTAGGTCATTGGTCCGGTGTCCGAGGCACACAGGAAGCCTGTAAACCAACTTGTGTTGTGTTCTCAGGAGAGTTTGGTTCGGTGATGGAGGGGCTGCTGACCCAGGAGGAGTCGGTCCTCAAGGTCGCTGTGAAGACCATGAAGAGTGAGTGGAGCTGGAAGACACACCCTGGGAGCAAACACTTCCCCCATGACATCGTCAACACAAGACCTTAGTTAGAGAATTTGAATCATTATCTTTGGATTGCTGAAGGATCAGAACCTTTTACTCCCAGTAAACCTGATTTACCCCTCCTCCCCCTGCTCATACTCCCACCTTCTCACACCTCCTCCTCCCTCACCTCCACCATCACCTCCACCATCACCTCCTCCTCCACCCTCTACTCCTCCTCCCAAACCTTCTCACACCTCCTCCACCCTCACCTCCACCATCACATTCTTACCCCTTGTCTCCTTCTCTCATGCCTCCTCCTCCCTCACCACTAGACCAGCATAGTACAGTAGAATATGGTGTAGCAGAATACATTACAGTAGAGGGGGGTACAGTAGAATATGGTGCAGCAGAATACATTACAGTAGAGGGGGGTACAGTAGAATATGGTTCAGCAGAATACATTACAGTAGAGGGGGGTACAGTAGAATATGGTTCAGCAGAATACATTACAGTAGAGGGGGGTACAGTAGAATATCCCTGACTGTGGTCCTGTTCTCTGTAGTCGCCATCTGCACACGCTCTGAGATGGAGGACTTCCTGCGCGAGGCCGCCTGCATGAAGGAGTTTGACCACCCCAACGTCATGAGACTGCTAGGTAGGACCACACACACACACACACACACACACACACACAAAGAACACACACACAACACACACACACACACACACACACACACACACACACACACACACACACACACACACATGTGCATACGTATGATTTGATTGTTGTCAACTCCACAAATACAAATGTCATACATTACATAATATATATTGTGTAGGAATGTATGTGTGTGTTTGTGTGGTGATGAACAGAGAGAGAGAGAGAGAGAGAGAGAGGATTAACACAACCTGATTGAAGTCCCTCCAATCCAATCCTAATCCCCGCGTGTTCTCGATCTGTACTAAATACCACACATTTGGGTCTGTACAGAGAATACTTCCACCTTATGTCCTTACTGAGCACTACGACTAGAGGTCTGTACCTAGAATCACACTACCTATGGGTCGGTCCCGGACCTGGATCTAGGCCTCGGGGCTGGTCTGGTCTCTGTGACTCAGGTCTGGTCTGGACTCTGTGACTCAGGTCTGTTCTGGTCTCTGTGACTCAGGTCTGGTCTGGTCTCTGTGACTCAGGTCTGGTCTGATCTCTATGACTCAGGTCTGGTTTGGGCTCTATGACTCAGGTCTGGTCTGGTCTCTGTGACTCTGGTCTGTTCTGGTCTCTACTTATCTGGTCTGGTCTCTATGACTGTGAGATGTGACTGTTTGTACTGGTCTCTACTTATCTGGTCTGGAGGTCGACTCTGGGTTCTGGTCTCTGTTCTGTTCCGGAAGAGATGTTGACGGTGTGTTCTGGTCTCCATTAGTCTGGTCTGCAGTGAGAGGTGTTGACGGTGTGTTCTGGTCTCCATTAGTCTGGTCTGCAGTGAGAAATGTTGACGTGTGTTCTGGTCTCCATTAGTCTGGTCTGCAGTGAGAGGTGTTGACGGTGTGTTCTGGTCTCCATTAGTCTGGTCTGCAGTGAGAGGTGTTGACGGTGTGTTCTGGTCTCCATTAGTCTGGTCTGCAGTGCGAGAGGTTGACAATGTGTTCTGTTCTGTTCTGGAGGGATGTTGTCTGTGTTTTTCTGGTCTCTACTAATCTGGTCTGCAGTACGAGGTGTTGACAGTGTGTTCCCCTTCCAGGTGTGTGTCTGCAGACGGTGGAGAGTGAGGGCTACCCCTCCCCGGTGGTCATCCTGCCCTATATGAAGCATGGGGACCTCCACAGCTACCTGCTCTACTCACGGCTGGGAGACACCCCCGTGGTCAGTCCCAACACACAACCATCACCAGCCTCAATACAAACACACCATACACACTATGGGATAGAGAAACACACAACCCTAACCAGCCTCAATACACACACACCATACACACTATGGGATAGAGAAACACACAACCCTAACCAGCCTTATTACAAACACACCAAACACACTATGGGATAGAGAAACACACAACCATCACCAGCCTCAATACAAAAACACCATACACACTATGGGATGGAGAAACACACAACCCCAACCAGCCTTAATACAAACACACCATGCACACATAAACATATACACAATGGGGTAGAGAAACGCACACATACACGCACACACTATGAGATCAAGAACCACACATGTATGCATATAAACACATACACGAAATGATTGAATCCACACACACTCCCAGATGTTCTAGGAGTGTTTGTAATGTTTTTAAAGATTATCATCAATAAGCTCATATTGACGACACCGTATCAGCTGTGGTGTGATCCACAAGGTCAGGAATGGGCACTAGAGAGGGAGAGGTAGAGGGTGAGCAAGAGAGGAAGAGAGATAAAGGAAGGGATACAGATGGAGAAAGAGAAAAATAGAGAGAGAGAGGGATACAGAGAGAGGGATGGAAAGAGGTAGAGAGAGAGAGAGAGAGAGAGAGAGAGAGAGAGAGAGAGAGAGAGAGAGAGAGAGAGAGAGAGAGAGAGGGGTTTGGCTGCTTAGTGGGGTTAGTGTTACTGTCTTTGATTAATAACAGATGACGTTTTTGGAAGTGACGGCAGCGAGGTCCGTACGTACACGACAAGTCCCCAGTTGCCAGAGTTGATTGAGAAATACAAACGTAATAAAAACAACATCTGAGAAACTTGAGTCGGATCTCACGCAAGCGAGTAGCGCGGCGTCCCTCCCTTTGGAAAGGAGACTGCACTGCTTTCAGATGTGGATCAAGGAACACAGTAATTCCCATTGAGCACTTTTGGTAAACATACCCTCACTGAGGTTAGCGGGCTGGCAAGGCACAAATGTCTGAATGACATGGCAGACATCGCCCCCTCCTGTATAGTTAGGGAAGTGCAGGGGGACAGATTCAATTAATTTCAAATATCCAAAATTAAGGATTTATAATCAATTACAACTATGATTTGATGAATCTTCCCTTTTTTGCTGATCTAGTCAAATGACAGAAAATTGTATAATCGTGTTCATTTATAGAATATGTATCTTCAGATTGTATCGAGGTGTTTTGGTCGTGTACTCATCTGCTCCTCCTGTGTCTGTCCTGCAGTACCTTCCCTCCCAGATGCTGGTAAAGTTCATGACCGACATCGCGCGGGGGATGGAGTACCTCAGCAACAAGAACTTCATCCATCGCGACCTCGCGGCTCGTAACTGCATGTACGTCCCCTTCCCGACCCCTCACCCCCTTCCCTCCTTCTGCTTTCCAACCCTCTCAGTTCCTTCATCTTCTTCTGCTTTGGACGTTCTCTTCTTTGTGTCGATGCTGACTCTGGGATTCTAACTCCTGGGAAACACTGATGTACAACAGTACATCGGAATAATGGCTGGGTTTTAATTCTTGGATCAACGCTAGCATCATCTAAACACTTCAGTCACACAGTCATGAATGACAACGCTCTTTTTTGCTTTGATTGTTTCCAGTGTACGACGAAGCGGTTTGTGAGCGTGTATGCGTGCGGCAAGTTTGCTCGATGAGGTGGAGAACTTGTTTAACGGCGACACTGTTGTATCTCACCTCTTTCTTCCACCTCCACCGAGTCTGAATGAGAACATGAACGTGTTTGTGTTCTAACTCAGTTGTGACTCATTGTTTTGCTGTACCCCCCCAGCCAGACTGAATGAACTCATGAATTTGTGTGTGTTCTACCAGAGTATTGTGTCTCACCTTCTACCTCCTCCTCCACACAGGCTGAATGAGAACATGAACGTGTGTGTGGCCGACTTCGGTCTGTCCAAGAAGATCTACAACGGAGATTACTATCGCCAGGGCCGCATCTCAAAGATGCCCGTCAAGTGGATCGCCATCGAGAGCCTGGCGGACCGCGTCTACACCACCAAGAGCGATGTGGTCAGTGGGCCCTCATGTATATGTGGGGGTGCTAGGGCAGCAGTAGTAGTAGTTGGCTCAAGGCAGAACATGTGTGAAGCCAACATTAAAATATTGGCTGCATGAGCAGTGATAGCTATGTTTGATTGTTTATCCTACAATGGCCGTGGCAAAGACTCCATTACTTCCCTCAGTGAAGAATCTATGCCAAGCCATTACTGATTATCCTGTGGATCACTACATCCAGTATGTTTGACAACTCAAATGGCGTTAGTGCAAAATGTAATCATAGCGGCCATTCTTATGAGTGATTTGTTTGCATGTCTCTCTGTGTTGACACAGCCTCACAATGCACTTCCAATATGAATCACACTGTAGAGAGGCTTTGATGGTGTAGGCAAACACGCTAATGTAACTTCAACAAAGTGTGTGTGCTTTCTCAGTGTGGGATTGTAGTGCAGCAGTGTTTGTGTGAGACTCAAGGAATTTTCCTTTGGTTCACTCTGTCTTTTTCTCTTTACTCTCTCTACTCTCTCTCCTCTCTCTCTAAAAAGGCTCAAAAGGCTTTATTGAAATGGAAACATAGTTTTGCATTGCCAAAGCATGCAATGAGTAAAATAAGATACAAAATAAGTAATAACAATGAAAACAAAAGGACTTCTCCCCTCTCCAACCTCCCCCTCTCTTCTCTCCCCCTCCTGTTCAATGTTCCTCGCGGCCCGTATTCACCGACTGTTTTTTCTTTCTTTGCTAACCCAGTGGTCGTTCGGTGTCACCATGTGGGAGATCGCCACTCGTGGCCAGACACCGTACCCGGGCGTGGAGAACAGTGAGATCTACGACTACCTGAGGCAGGGGAACCGCCTCAAACAGCCCCCCGACTGCCTGGACAGCATGTGAGTAGCGTGACAGTAGTAGGGGTGGTTGAACACTGGGGAGCTGTTCTGTCTATCGTCCATGTGGGTGGACGCACCCACTTATGACATCACCATTGAGTCGATTTTTCGCAATGGCTTGGGTAGAACAACTCACACACCTTGTGGGCCACCTTTAAAAGGACAATGATAAAAACCTTTCCTTGATACGTTATATATATATACAGTGGGGCAAAAAAGTATTTAGTCAGCCACCAATTGTGCAAGTTCTCCCACTTAAAAAGACGAGAGAGGCCTGTAATTTTCATCATAGGTAAACCTCAGCTATGAGAGACAAAATGAAAAACAAAATCCAGAAAATCACATTGTCTGATTTTTTAAGAATTTATTTGCAAATTATGGTGGAAAATAAGTATTTGGTCACCTACAAACCAGCAAGATTTCTGGCTGTCACAGACCTGTAACTTCTTCTTTAAGAGGCTCCTCTGTCCTCCACTTGTTACCTGTATTAATGGCACCTGTTTGAACTCCTTATCAGTATAAAAGACACCTGTCCACAACCTCAAACAGTCACACTCCAAACTCCACTATGACCAAAACCAAAGAGCTGTCAAAGGACACCAGAAACACAATTGTAGACCTGCACCAGGCTGGGAAGTCTGAATCTGCAATAGGTAAGCAGCTTGGTGTGAAGAAATCAACTGTGGGAGCAATTATTAGGAAATGGAATACATACAAGACCACTGATAATCTCCCTCGATCTGGGGCTCCACGCAAGATCTCACCCTGTGGGGTCAAAATGATCACAAGAACGGTGAACAAAAATCCCAGAACCACACGGGGGGACCTAGTGAATGACCTCCAGAGAGCTGGGACCAAAGTAACAAAGGCTACCATCACTAACACACTACGCCGCCAGGGACTCAAATCCTGCAGTGCCAGACGTGTCCCCCTGCTAAAGCCAGTACATGTCCGGGCCCGTTTGAAGCTTGCTAGAGAGCATTTGGATGATCCAGAACAGGATTGGGAGAATGTCATATGGTCAGATGAAACCAAAATAGAACTTTTTGGTAAAAACTCAACTCGTCGTGTTTGGAGGAGAAAGAATGCTGAGTTGCATCCAAAGAACACCATACCTACAGTGAAGCATGGGGGTGGAAACATCATGCTTTGGGGTTGTTTTTCTGCCAAGGGACCAGGACGTCTGATCCGTATGACGGAAAGAATGAATGGGGCCATGTATCGTGAGATTTTGAGTGAAAACCTCCTTCCATCAGCAAGGGCACTGAAGATGAAACGTGGCTGGGTCTTTCAGCATGACAATGACCCCAAACAAACCGCCCGGGCAACAAAGGAGTCGCTTCGTAAGAAGCATTTCAAGGTCCTGGAGTGGCCTAGCCAGTCTCCAGATCTCAACCCCATAGAAAATCTTTGGAGGGAGTTGAAAGTCTGTGTGGCCCAAAAACATCACTGCTCTAGAGGAGATCTGCATGGAGGAATGGGCCAAAATACCGGCAGCAGTGTGTGAAAACCTTGTAAAGACTTACAGAAAACGTTTGACCTCTGTCATTGCCAACAAAGGGCATGTAACAAAGTATTGAGATGACCTTTTGTTATTGACCAAATACTTATTTTCCACCATAATTTGCAAATAAATTCTTTAAAAATCAGACAATGTGATTTTCTAGATTTTTTTTTTCCATTTTGTCTCTCATAGCTGAGGTATACCTATGATGAAAATTACAGGCCTCTCTCATCTTTTTAAGTGGGAGAACTTGCACAATTGGAGGCTGACTAAATACTTTTTTGCCCCACTGTATATATGTATATATATATGGCATCATATGAAACCATATATAAATAAAAATATATATAAAGATATAAATTTACTAATGAGCCTTTGTTTTTACAATGTTTGAAGCATTAATTAATTGATGTATATTTTTCTAAAGAGTCTTTTACTTGACTATTATATTTCTATAAAAGAAAAACATACTTACATTCTTCCCCCCCCCCTTGTCCCCCCAGCTACTCCCTGATGTTCTCCTGCTGGCTGCTGAGCCCCAAGGACCGGCCCAGCTTTGAGGACATGCGCTGGGAGATGGAAAAGGCCCTGGACGACCTGCCGGACCCCCAGGACCCCGACGAGATCCTCTACGTCAACATGGACGAGTCCTCGGTGGAGCTGGGGGCGGTCGGGGGCCGCGACCCCGCAGGGGGTGGAGTCGGTGGGGGTCCTCTGGGCCTGAAGGGCCTGGACTCGGTGACCACGGTGGAGGTGCACCACAACAACCGCTACGTGCTCTGCCCGCAGCACGAGCCCGTCCGCGGCCTCGCAGACTCCCTGGAGAGCCTGGACCTGGGCGTGTCCTCGTCCAGCGCCACCCTCCCCTACAACACGTCCTGCCGGCCCACGCCCAGCCCGCCCACCCAGGCCTCCACCCCCACCCGGGAGTTGATGGAGGACAGGGAGGCGCTGAGCTCCAGGAAGGTGCCGTGGGAGTGACAGCAGCCCCTCGTACCCCGGCTGATGTTCAGAGACTAGAGAGGGAGGGAGAGAGCCGGAGAGAGAGAGACTGAGAGAGAGAGAGAGACTGAACACGAGCTGATGCTTACCAGCTCCTCAGCCAATCAGAGAGCAAAAAACCGTCATGCTACTTGCCTGGCTGGTGACCTCACTCCGCTTAGGGTTCTCCCTACATTTTGCACAAACACACACACACACACACACACACACACGCACACTCTTGGGGCATTCCAAGGTATTGGGAGATCGGGGGGTCTTATTCCCCCCCTGACTGAGACAAGCACATATCAAAGCAGTAGGTATGATTTACCCTAAACGATGGCTGTACCACGAAAACACGAAACGTTGCCACAATCCTCTACGCCATGCCATTCAAACCGAAGATGCACTGTCGTCTGTCATCTGCACTGCCGCACAATCAAAGACAAAGCAAACCCCTTCCACCAGCACCACCACCGTCATCGTGGTCCTTCTCATGAGAGCAATAATGTGCCACCACTCTTCAACACTGACTTGGATACAAACAAGCTTTAGGTGATCCGACAAAGTGATCCGATGTTTCCATGGAACCAGCTCACACACTGCCAACACCCACGCGTTCGTACAAAACACTCGACGATCTCAGGAGCTTACACTGCCTTCCAGAGTAACAGAGGACAGATTTCTTCCAGCGTGGAATCCACACGTCTCGTACACTGAGGACATGAGAACGGCAAGGAAAAAGTAAAGGAGGGAGGGAAAAGGGAAAAATCCAGAATGTTTAATTTTCATTCGTATTTACTTGGGTGAATATGTTACTTGCAACACCCTATATATTTCCGAGTTCTGTTAGAAAGTTTCTGTTTCGAATTCATTCTGTTAAAGGTCAAGTCCAAGTGATTTAATTTGATGTGTTACAAAAGTAAAACATCCCATTGCCGATGAGCCACGCATGGCCGAAGCAGCTTTGAGCGTGTGTATTCACGGCTCGATAAGAGTTGAGTAAGTTGTTCATGACGATCACTGTCTCTGGTTTAAGATTCCTTCTCTTCCTTTACTCTTAACTCCTTTGGTTACACTCAACTAGGGCAACGGTACCTCCCTCTGTGACTCCGTACGGCTCTGGTCCTCTAACCTTAACTCCTCAGCTCCACCAGAGCCATCGAGCGTCTCGTTTAATGAGTTTAATGTGGCAGGGTGACGCCGCCGTAATAATCAATGGAAGCGATGCGGGTCTGCCAGTGTTTCCGTCCAAGCTTAAAGAAGTTGCAACGCTTACATTTTTTATCGCGAACGGTAGTGACTGTCCATTCGCCATTTTTACTCATAAATTATGACACTTTTTGTTTGTAGAAACCAGAACACTTTCCACATCTTAAACTAAACGGTTCATCAACACGCCTAGCAGAGCACATTTAATGGCGAGTGGACTGACGTTGATGCTGTGTGGTACTTCCAGCAATGCCCTTGTGGTACAGGGGTCATTCGCATGGTGAAAGCCATGCAGATAAGGCTGGGATGGCCCGGTACGACCACAGTCCCAAGCATCTTCAATAGAGTAGCTGCCTTGCTCAAGTGTGCTTGGTAAAAGGTGCCTTAATGTCTTCCCCAGATTTGGAGAGATGCAATGTGTACGATCCTGAATGCATACCACCTAATTGTATGCTGTCAAATAATACTTGCGTGTGTTTCAAATGTCACAGCAAAAAGACAGTGTTAATAATAATTAAGCGTCTGTCGATGTTTGTCGGTTTATGTAATTTTTTTACACCCAACTTTGCACTAATGTAAACAATTCCTGTACCTTTTTGTTTATATTGTTTTTGTATTTTTGTGAAACTTCTTTTTCTACTGACATGGTTGATTTGTAGAAAGCCTGTCGCAACTCCTCTGCCTTCAATACACTTTGTGGAAGGCCTACCACAGGCCATGGCGGTAGTCCGTGCCTGTGGATCACAGGGGCGTTGTACTGTAGCTGGACATGTGGAGGCTTTTCCATGACTGAATGCGTGGGCCGAAGAGGGACATGAGTCAGATCCCACAACCTGGGTCGGCCCGGGTGTTTCCAGTGAGACTCTGTGTTTCAGGAGGTCTAACACCGTGAACAGAGACGGTTCAGTGAGAGAGGGACTACACGTCCAGGCGACGCTCTGCTTTAGGAAGATTCACCCACTGTGATTGGCCAGCGCACATGCACTTATTCTTCTGCTCGTGTTAATGCCTTTTTTCACGAGGATGGGCGTGGCCTTTTTCCTGGCGTACCTGGCATACTTTCCTTACTGTTTCGGGATGTGTCAAAGAGTGTCTGGTGCTAAGTTTTCTAGGTACTTAGTTCAACTCAAGTGGTATACAAAAGCCTGTTCTGGCCAACACAATGTAAATTGTATCCATAATATAGTGTAAATTTCGTTCCTGTTTTATCTACAGTACTGTACTGATTAATAAAACCTTAGTCTAACTGTATGTGAACCATAGACGGACGTATAGTGAGAATTATACCCTGGCTTTGTCGGGACCAACATATTTTCGGTTTAAAAAGACGAAGATAGAAATATTTTTTATCAAGTGTATGAAATACATTGGCCCTCAAGAAAAGAAAAGCTTACGTGATACCATAAAAAGTTACATTCTTCTATTCATCCTCCGCTACTATCCTCCATGTCATACTTTATTGGCAGAAATCAATTGCAACTTGTAAAAAATTAAATGTACAAAGTGCCTTTTACAGAGTGACTATTTTGTAGTACAACATTTTGGGTGAACCAGTGTCCTACTCCAGGTTTTTCAGACCTGAAAGCAGAGAGTACTATGATGGCCAATGATGTCACTGCCTTGATTTGTAAACAGATTTCCTTTTTATACCTACAGTATTTTGTATACAAAATAAATGTGTTTGTTCCTGTAATGGCCCTCTGCATTTGTGTTTTTACAAACGTTGGCATCAAACTAAATGGTAAACATCAGACATATTGCTGATATTACAGTGGCCATGAGGTAACGGTGTTTACATTTGTTATTCCTCCTCTATCCTATTGATCCGAGGAACAGTCGGTTGATCAGCAACGCGTTAACCAGTCCTTACACTTCTTTAGGGACACCTCGCTCTGAAATCCATCCGCCAACACACAAGCGACCAATTATAGACCCGCATGCATGGTGTTTATCAGTCGTCGTGCCTCAGAAGTGGATGTAGGAGATCTGCACGTCTCCCTCGATCTCCAGCATGTCCACCTGGGTGAAGGGCTGCAGCCGGTGGGCGAAGTCCAACAGATGCTGGCCGTTGACAAACACCTTGAACCGCTGGTTCCCGCAGCGGATCGACATCTGGAAACAAATTCAAAGTAGAGTAGAGCAGAGTCAGAACTAGGGTCCTTTATTAAAAGGCCCCCTGTTTCACCACCAGGTGTGATATTTATAAAAAGTGCCTCTAGTGACATATCCCATCGGAGTGACTACCCAGACGTAGGATAGATATATCATAGATACATAGATGGTGGTATATATATATAGGCCTATATATATTTATTAAAAACCTGCAGCAGAAAGAAAAGATAAAGCTATGATCACTGCACTACTGTTGGTTCATCAAAGCATCTGCTAAATACTGTAAAATAGAAGATATTTACTTTTCCAGTGCTGTACAATTTACAAAATCAAAGCTATCCTAGGGTGCCCCAATAGACGCGAGGAGACCTATAGACTAGACTTGAAGCCATAAGGCTTTTAAAAAAATACGTATTAAAAACATGTATTTCAAATTCCTATGGCTACCACACACTCTGTCCAGTTGTTTATTAGACCGTGTTGTGCTTACCCATTGATGCTTCTCAGTCTCTTTTTTTGAATGATAAATTTGAATAATCTGCTGAAAAGCTAAAGGCGCTTTAATGATTGAATGTAAAGAAGACGGTACTTTAGCCTTACGTCAAAGTACTGTCCCTCCATGAAGGGGTTGACAGACAGCTCCCTCTCCTCCGGGCCCCAGTTGCCTTCCATCATGGAGTTCCTCACCACGACGCCCTCTCTCACGCGGGGGTTCATGTGGAACGCAATGTCTCTCGACCGACTCGCCTTAAGGTTGATACTCAACCTGCAAAGTAAAGCAGATTCAGTGGGCGAGTCAGAACGTCCGAGAGGGTAATGGGACTCAATGTGACACACACACATACACACACACACACACACACACACACACACACACACACACACACACACACACACACACACACACACACACACACACAAACACCTGTCTCCTCCGTAGGGTATCATTCCTCTGATGATGATGGTCCTCTTCGGAGACATCCCTCCTGGGATCATGGTGTTGAAGGGAATAGTCTGAACACAGAAAATACACTATTACACACCTTAGCTCTGATATAACCCAAACTCCAACACCCTGTAACCTCACATCTCACCTCTAACCATGGATCAGGGTGCTGAGGGGAACAGTCTGGACACACAAGATAAACTGTACCACACCTAAACACACCTGATGTAACCCTAAATCACAAACCTGTAACACTATCAGCTGACCCCACACCCTAACCCTGGATCATGGCGTTGTGGGGAACAGGCTGGACTCAGACACCACTAAACAGGTCTCCCTAGCCAAGACTAACCCCTTACTTAACCTAATTTATAGTTTAAGGCCTAACACTATCACCCAATCTGTAACCTAACCCCAACCTGGTTCCGCCCTCTTTCATGGTAGGTGGTGAGGCGCTTGCGTTTTAAACATTATAACATATTACTATTATATAAATGATTACTTACAGGATTGTACTCTGGTTGGCCTCCCATACCCTGAAATAACAACCACAAAACACAAGTCAATATAAAAACATATGCATAACCAAATTACCTCTCTTTCTGAGAAAAGTGTATTCTCTAAGTAAACACGTCCGGTTGTGTGTGTGTGTGTGTGTGTGTGTGTGTGTGTGTGTGTGTGTGTGTGTGTGTGTGTGTGTGTGTGTGTGTGTGTGTGCGTGCCTGTGCCCAAGTACTCACCGGCAGGTGAGCTCCTGGGAAGCCTCCACCCTAACAGGAACAGACAGAGGACCGATGACGCTCAAAAGGTTCCCAATTAAGATAACGTCAAATCAGTAACTAGCAAAACACGGTGAAGATTAACTTCCAGTACTCACCCCCATCCCTCCTTGACCTCCGGGGTAACCCCCCTGACCACCAGGGTATCCACCCTCACCACCGGGGTACCCGCCCTGACCTCCAGGGTAGCCGCCCTGACCTCCAGGGTAGCCGCCCTGACCTCCAGGGTACCCGCCCTGACCTCCAGGGTACCCGCCCTGACCTCCAGGGTACCCGCCCTGACCTCCAGGGTACCCGCCCTGACCTCCAGGGTACCCGCCCTGACCTCCAGGGTTCCCACCCTGGAAGGAGGAGAGAACAGCTGTTTAAGTGAAGCACCCAAGGTTAGCATTAGAGGTTAGCAATGCAGGGTTGGGTCTCCTGTTAGCTCGTAAGTTTGGTGCCTTAGATTAACACTGAAGAAGCACCGGGGTGTGCTTCCCCACACATCCTTTAAACCTCATTGACATCTCTCTGCTATGTCAATGTCCCAATGAAAAAAAATATTAATAGTGTTAAATAATATTATAGTTTATAAGCCAGCAATCACCCACAGCCCCTTGTGGATTTCAGGCGATTTAAGGCAATTCCTTACCCCAATGACGTTTATGGTCTGGATAGACACGTCCCCAGAGATGTTCATGGAACAGACACGCTCCAGAGGGATGCGGTGGGGCAGAGTGAAGAACTCTCGCCCATTCACCTTGAACTGTAGACACACAACATTATCATTATCATATTAGCAGTTATTGACATAAATGTGACCAGCCACAGTGAAAGCTGAGTTGTTAACTCTGCTGATAGAGACCTTTTTTCATGTGGTTACTTGAATTCACACGTGTGTACATCTGGACACACACACACACACACACACACACACACACACACACGAACACACACACACACACACACACACACACACACACACACACACACACACACACGTATAAAGAGGGGACTATCATAACCTGGTATCCCTCGGCAGTAACCATGATGACCATCTCGAAGGCCTCGCCCAGGACGAAGGGCATGTCCCGGGTGTGTTCCTCAGAGTCCCAGTTGTCCCCCTGGCGGGAGTTGAACACCACCTTGTCCCAGCCATCGAAGCGTGGGTTGAAGAAGAGTGCAATGTCACTGTTCTCTGCTTCCCCGCACTGCAGCATCACATGGAACCTGCAGGGGGCAGTGTGGTTTAGTAGTTTATTTTAAGTTTGGTGTAGTGTGGTGTCATTCAGCTTTGTGTAGTTGATGTGTGGTGTAGTGTAGGTGATGTGCAGTGTAGTGTAGTTGATGTGTAGTGTAGTTCCGTTTTTTTCCGAGTTTTGTTACGTTTATTTTATTTAAGTGATTTTTTTAGATTTTGAGCTAAATTTAGATCAATATTTACAAGTGAGCTAAATTTAGATCAATATTATATGACAACTGGGCTGATTTGACTGTTTCAGCTCAGTTTCAAACTATAAATTCTACAACGTGTTCACATTATGTGATCACACCCTTTGCACACAACATGTAATGTGCAGACAAAGTCAAGAAGCAAAAGAGTGAAGCAGTGTGCATGAGGTTCCAGGTGCACAATGTTAATGGGGACATTACTCATGGCCTGAAACAACTGTCTCACACTAAGAATTATGTATTCTGCTAAACCTTCCCCGCTAGGGTCAACAGAACACCATCTGGCTTGAATAATCAACTATTTATTTGAGTAATAGTTATAGTTAATAGTTAACGCAATACATTGTCATGCTATTACGTTTCAAAGTCATTTTTAATGGATGGTACTAGGCAAAACAATAAACTAACATAAAACAAAATCAATATTGTTGGGATAATTATCTTGGGGCTCACGATGGCTCAGGGAAACTAAAACTTAATCCTGTGTCATGTTTCTTGCTCTGCTTTACAATCTGTTGGATTGATGTTAACTCACCTGGTGGTTTGCTCCTCGACCCGTCCCTGGAAGTAGATGGACATCCCATTCCTCAGACCTCCGTAGATCGGCCCTGTGTAGGGAATTCTCTGTGGAGAAGACAGTGGTACAGTATTAGTGCTACTGCAGTATTACGGTACATTATCAGTACATTACAAGAGTTAGCACAGGATCAGCGTTTATACATTAATATCGCTACAAGTTAAGGATCAATGCAGTATTCCTATTAAAGTTAAAGCATGTTTTAACAAAAACGTTTTTTTTGTTTTTTGTTGTATTTGCTGTAATAGATCAAAGCTTGTTTGTGATGCTGTATAGCTGTATATATTCATTTATAGCACAGATGTGTTATGAAACGGAATAATACCACTTCCTCCAAGGACAATTAATTCCCAGTTGATTGTTGTTTTGGACTTCTCCAACCAAACTACACCCAGTGACTCGCTCCTACTTCTTCTTGCTCCCAATCTATTGTGTCGGTTGGTAACTAATTGAGGGTTGATTTGTAATGGAGTCTGTGTGCGATCTAGACAGCCAACACACCTTGCACGCCCATGCACACAGAGGAGAAGTGCGTTTAATTATTAGGGGATCAGTGAAATTAATGTTGATAAGCACTTTTGGTGAATCGTTTACAAATTAATACACAGTCAACTGTCCCTCGGAAAACTAAGTAAAACCCCGGCGAGCTGCTCATGGGCTGTTTTGGAGGATACTCACAGGGCTGTAGATGGGCTGGTATCCGGGAGGTGCGACAAACGTCATGGTAGCGGTTGTAGAGACGAACAGGCAGGGCGCACGGCCACATTAGTGGGCCTGCTTTTATACCTGCACCCAGGGGAGGGGTAAGGGGACCAACCCTTCACCCATACTGGGCTCTGTTTGCTTTGGGCTGGGGAATTACCAGCAACCAGAATGGCCTTCTCAAAAGGGTGTGTGTGTGTGTGTGTGTGCATGTGGGTGTTTGCGGGCATTCGAAGCCACTCCTCTAGCATTTAATGCTCCCATTTGATATTGTCTTCCGACTGCTGTCTATCTACTAACACACTCTAATATTTAATCATTACCTTCACCAGCAACCAGAATGGCCTTCTCAAAAGGGTGTGTGTGTGCATGTGGGTGTTTGCGGGCATTCGAAGCCACTCCTCTAGCATTTAATGCTCCCATTTGATGTTGTCTTCCAACTGCTGTCTATCTACTAACACACTCTAATATTTAATCATTACCTTCACAGCACCTGAGCGATAAATAATTGTATACCTTACAAAAACCTTACAATAAACCGACTTCCAACACCTCCACCCTACGTCCTTGTCTGGAAGAGGCCAGAAAATGTCCCCTAGGTGGCTTGTAGAATGGACATTGCTACAGCATACTAATTTAGAATCAGTTTTATCAGGCAATCAGGATCAGTGAAGTACAACAACACAGCCTGAATAAAAACAAAACATCTCACTGCAGTCTCTAACCATTTATATTGTTATTTGATTTAACATACATTTTATTCCCCTAAACTTGTTGTTTTGAGTGTGCAGACAAGCGGCGGGGCCTTTCCCCATTGGTCAATATTCTAATCATGTTTTCGGAGGGTGTGTATATCTATGGGATCTATGGAATTTAGGAGAGTCTGTCAACGTTTGACAAACAGACTTCCTTCAGGTGGGTGCAGCGGCGCAGATAAGAGTGCTTGTAATGTAGATTTGTTTTACATTTGTGTGTGCAAGTTTGATGTACAGACACTGGGTTGGGCTGCATATGTTTTGTTAAGAAAGTCGACCTCCTACACTCACGACACTGCACATCGTTCTACACCATGACACAAAATCAGATTAGTGAAAAGAAGGCAGGGTGTGTATTAAATCAAGGATGCTTTCACAATGACTCATCATAACGCAGATTAAGTGATGGACAAACATGTTTGCTGCCTTTAGCAGCCTTTATCGGAAAGATACCATAAAAAGCTGGCGAAGACAATGATAGTAAAAAAATAAAGTTTCCATGAACAGTACATTTGCATTTATTCTGCGAGTAGGATCCAGTAGTGGAAAAAAAAAATATCCAACTTTATATGATTGCATGGCTTTTTCATTATGGATTTTTGTCCAATATTATTTGTAAAGAAATTGCGTGTACCCCACAAATATTTTTGACTTGTGCTTTGTAAATTGCTATCCACAATATCATTCAGAACAGCATTTTACACACAAACACGTCCATTTGCATTTGCGGATCTTGCTGAGATTTGTCCAATTTGTACCGCAGCTGATCTGTGAAATCTGGCTGTGTACATAGCATCTATGGAAGTATTTATTGTAACCCAAAGAAGACAATTCTCGTTTTGTTTACCTCGATCCACAAATATTTTGTTGTTGTGTTTCGTAAAGTGATCTCCTCAGATATTTCACGATCCAGAAATACACATTTTTAACTCTTCTCATAAAATGATGTCTCCACGGATGATCCACAAATTTGCTTGTGTTTTGTCAAATGTAATCCACACTCAGTTTTTACAGATTTGTGGATTGCATGGCCCTTTTTGCTTGATTTTCGTTATACATATTTTGTCCAATATTTTCCGCTGTTGAACTATAAAATACGAATGCGCAAGATTTGAACATGCGTTACCTAGAGAAGATGATTCACATTGCTTGCACCACGAATCACAAATATTTTATAATATATTTGGACTATTTTGAGGTTTGTAAATTGCTATCCACCCCATTTTTTGGTGGGGGTTTCCTCAAATATCTAGTGATCTAGAGGTGAAGCCAAAAAGAAAAAATGCAACAAACTTTCATCCGACAGATACTCGCCATCACAAAGTTGATTTTAGAAACAGGTTGGTTGGTGTGAATCCCTGTATGAATGCGTTTGTGGCTTTATTAATGCACTTTTATTTAATAACTGTATTGTTCACACGATGTTATATGCTCCGGTAACAGGGATTTCTTACTTATACTGTTCATTCTTTATTAATGTTTCGCAAAATCAGTCTCTTATGTAAACGTTTATACACTACTGTTATTTGATGGCTGTATTGTTATTGTTATTCACGTAAAAACGGCATCTGAATATTTTTTATAGATGCACTGTTATTGTACTGATGATTTGTTGATGATGGGACATTTTAATATGCCATTATAACAGGAAATGGATCATTATATTGTAGCTTATTTTTCAACTCATGTTGAATACAATAAATATGCTTCGAAAAAATATATATACTGTATTTAGCAGTTTAATATCTGATACGTCCCCTACCAGGGGCCATCTGAAATATATTTTACATATTGTATACCCCGATCTCACTTAATATGAGGTCACACGCCCAGACCAGAAGAACAGATTAACGGCCACTAAAGCAGCCAACTAGGAAAATGTCATTTTTATTCACCAATTAAGAACCAGATTTCTTGAACTTCCCTGAGAATAACCCACAGAATTTGATAGGCGTGTCCAATGCTGTTTTTAAACCTTGTACCTAACCCTTACCCTAACCCAGGATTAGTATCAGATGTGGGGTTAGTGTCAGGATTAGTATCAACTCTAGGGTTAGTGTCAGGATTAGTATCAACTATGGGGTTAGTGTCAGGATTAGTATCAACTATGGGGTTAGTGTCAGGATTAGTATCAGCTATGGGGTTAGTGTCAGGATTAGTATCAGCTATGGGGTTAGTGTCAGGATTAGTATCGGCTATGGGGTTAGTGTCAGGATTACTATCAGATGGAGGGTTAGGGTTAGTGTCAGGATTAGTATCAACTGTAGAGTTAGTGTCAGGATTAGGATCAAATATGGGGTTAGTGTCAGGATTAGGATGAACTATAAGGTTAGTGGCAGGATTAGGATCAACTATGGGGTTAGGGTTAGTGTCAGGATTAATATCAACTATGGGGTTAGTATCAGGATTAGGATCAACTATGGGGTAAGTGGCAGGATTAGGATCAGCTATGGGGTTAGGGTTAGTCTCAGAATTAGGGTAAACTAAGGGGATAGTGGCAGGATTAGGATCAACTATGGGGTTAGGGTTAGTCTCAGAATTAGGGTAAACTAAGGGGATAGTGGCAGGATTAGGATCAACTATGGGGTTAGGGTTAGAAATCATAGGGTATATCAACAGCTGTAGCAGTCTGTACAGTTTAAGTGCTGCTTATGATAACATGAGCACTTACGGAACATCTCTTTTTTACCACAAAATGTTCTCTTTATTTTACTCTACATCAATGGATTGCATGCTTACAAATGATCTATTTTTTTTTCTCAAACCTGTGCCTTACAGTATATATCAGTACAGAGTATACTTAAAAATATACCTCTCCTTAATATCTTCAAGCCCTTTGAGACTTTTCTTTTTAAATAGAGCATTTCATAAATTTAAAACATATTAAAATACATTTTCTTGTAAATCAAATGTTAGATTTCTAATATTCTTCGAGGGGGTTATGGAGACATGAAGATCGCCCTTGGCCCCAGGTGATTCTTTCTGTGTTGCCAGCACACGCTGGTAGAGGAACTAAACACAACCATTACTGGAAATTTAACATCATATGTAAATATGGCCCATGCCTATTAGATGAGGACACACGATTAAGAACCATCACACGTCATAAACACAAAGCTTCAGTTAGTCAGACCTGCTTTTCAACTGGGTCACAGTGAACCCAGGTCTCAAACAACTCTTATGGTGTGTGTGTGTGTGTGTGTGTGTGTGTGTGTGTGTGTGTGTGTGTGTGTGTGTGTGTGTGTGTGTGTGTGTGTGTGTGTGTGTGTGTGTGTGTGTGTGTGTGTGTGTGTGTTCGGTAAAACTACTGTAAACATGTATCAATTTTACAAACACAATGGCATTTTTGTGTAGAAGAGCTTATTGGTCCAGCAGCTAAGGTTTATGGGTTAAATGTCAATCAATATTTATAATTCCAATTCCATTCCTTTCTTTCTCATTCTATATTATATAATGATAGCAATCTACATTTACATTGTCACATCTCATCATCTGAGATTTTCAACAGACTGACCCCTTAAAACAGTTTCACAGCTTTTACTTCTTAGACGGTCCCTACATATTCATAGCAATGAGAGCAGGGAACATCTGTAGTATTTGCTACAGTTGATAATAAATAAATCATCTGTAGAATTATGCTACATAATTTATCTTTAAATATTATGGGATATTTAGTAGACTTAAATATTTGTTATGTTCCATATTTAAAACAAGGGTACAAGCTTGGGCCTAGCCAGCAATGTTCAATAGTGAATGTTTAATAAGTAATTTAACAGTTTTAAGACGTAGTGCTGAATTCATGGCTGAATAAGATGTGTGAATGGGACATTTTGTCACCCTTACCCCAATCTCGGAAACCATCGGCTTAGCTTTCGACAATGACTACGGACATTGGAAAATATTTATGGGGTTCCAATCTAGCCGGATAACAAATGTCCAAGCACAGATTTTCTCTTCTGTGCACTGGCCATTGTTTTGAAAATTTTTAAGGGGTTTCAGGTCAAGACCAAATTTTGGCTGATCTCTTTTAACAGATGAAAAAAAGCTATTAAAAAAATGGAAACGTAGTCAGACGATAGACGATGTGTTTGGAGATTGTTGCTTTCCACAGACTGTTTACCTGAATGCAACCAAAGCCCGCTCAAACATTGCTTAGTCCTACAAACGGAAACCAGAGCGCTTCAGATACCAAAATCTGGTCCAGTTTTAGTACATTTACCACCCCTGTCCCATGGTTGAAGTACTTAGTACTTTAAAGTACTCCCTTCAATTCAAAATGGGTAACATCTCAACAAGCTCGTAGGTCAAAGTAACCTGGACATATATGTAGTCAATGCTGATTGGCAGTGATCACATTAATGTTATCAATCAAATCACATTTTATCCAGCCAAACCAGTTAATTTACGTCACACAGTTGCATTTGAAGGGGCTCATTCTTAAACATTTTGACATTAAGATGATTATTTTAATCTGTTCAAGAAATACATTGCATATGTTCTCTAAATCTATAAGGTAGGGGTAAGAGTAACGTGACATCAACTTAGGGTCCCATTTAAAACCTTTTTCGAATGATCCAGCTGAGGCCAGGATATGACCTATCACAACTTCAGTCTTTGTAGCAAATCAATTTTTTTTGCGTCCATTTGGCAGAATGATGTGTCCATGTCTGATGACGTGAGGGAAGAATCACAAACTTCCTGTTAGGATACACACTTTGTGGCCGTATCGAGTATTCAACAATTGGTTGAGGGAGCACAATGATCTTCTAAAATGGCTGTGGTGGTGGTGGTGGGGGGTGGGGAATATTGTTAAAGGTGTAACGTGTAAGATTACTACTTAAGAGATTTTAAAAAGGAACTACTACCATTATCAACAGAAAGTGAAGAAATACCCGTTTTGACGTAATGTCAATACCTTTCTGTATTATGTTTCAGAGATATTTATTTTAAGATAGCAGCTAGCCCCGCTACCACCAGGCCGTAATGTCTCGTAATACCACTTTGTAACACAAGAGGTCAGCGTCACTGCAGTTTCCGGTCTACCCTCAGACCAACATGAATGGATGCAAGTAGCACCGCCCAGAGGGCGTATTCTTTCAAGCTTTGCTTTCCACCTCTGGAAACAGCTGTTAGTGCTAACTTTGGCTATGTAGCGATGGCTTATAAATGTAGCACATTTTAAAACATTACTGACAGTGTAAATATGTTAAGTTAGTTGTTGGATGATACGCAGTTCACCAATACGCTTTCCAGACCAGTTAGAATACAATGTGGGTGGACAACTTTCACTTTCTGGTAATATGCTGCCCCCTACTGTGTGGAGGACTAACTTGGACAAATCGTACACGTTACACCTTTAAAAGGAAGTATGCTTAGGGTCAGGTAGTAGGGTAAGGGGCTACAGGAAGTAGGGCTGGGGTCAACAGGAGGTATTGTTGAAGTCCTTTTCCTTTTTTTTGGGACGCTTTGCTACAACAGTATGGCTTTCCTTCCCCTCCTCCTCACACATATTGTGTGTTTGATGTAAAGTCGGCAATATGTTTTCATATAGCAGTATCCCAGATGACAGCAGTTTTGGTAGAAGGGTAGGGTGGAGGCTGCCTTCTCTTCCAACTGGGCAAGATAGGCATGCTGTCCTGTTTATACAGGCTCTTCTCCGCTCCCTGACGACACTTGATTTCTCCACACAGAACTCTCTTCTTCTCGATCATCTGCATCATAGTAGCATCGCCACAAATCCACGGCATCTGGGAATAGGGTTAGTGTTAGATTGATCTACTGGTGCCAAAGACAATCATTTGCTTTGACATAAGATGCATAATACAGATGGTTACAAAACTTCCCACTGAGAACACCCTTGATTACAATTGACTTATGCTACTGGAAGATGCTTTGCATAAAGCCACCATTTATTATATAGGATGTATAAGTGTAGTTGGATACCTTACTTTTCCACATTTGTTATGCTTTTGTGTTAACCAGAGTGACTGCAACATTACGCACATAGACTTAAATACTACTAAAATGATGAACAGTTAACATGATTGTTGCTATGGAGGATTATACTGCCCATTTATCCATGTTTTAAAATGTAATTTGTGTATTTGGGGTCATCGCCAGCACCTGGCCTGTCGTCTCTCGTTACATTATAAACTAAAACCCGCCTTTTACGACAATGGCAGCCTCCGATTGGTCTGTCGGTTGGCTAGATGGTCTGAGGGCAACTGGCTTGGACGAATTCCCTCTTTTAATTCAAATGTATGTACTAGGGCTCTTCATCCAGACCAGTGGACATATTTATTATGGCAAGATGTACAAGTTTAACTACAAGTGTTAATAACTCAAAGAATTGCAACATTTATTTCAATGGTCATCAGAAAAAATTATGTTCCTCAAAGTGATCAATATTTTTTATGTTTATTGAATACAATAATTACAACTTTAAATTCAGGGTCTTTTAAATGAATGTGAACTGAACCATCTTATTTTTGCACACAAACTGACATGAGAATTCGATCAAATACATTACAATTCACGTACATACGGTGCAGACAACATACCTTACAGACATCAAGAGTGCCACAAAATAACATGCACGACAATGGTCAACGATTATTTTCCATCAACGAAAATAACCCCAGCCCAACATTAACATACAACATGCAAAATCATCAGTTCTGCTCTATCTATTTTTATATAAATAAAGAAGAGCTTACACTAAACTTCTACACTGTTGAACACGCTCAACATTGTGTGTAAACTGCGTAAATATAAAAAATATAAGAAATCATGTTCTACAAGGAAATCAAACGGGGCTATCATATATAGTTTAATGATGACTCAAATAAACTTTCATCTACATTAATTAAACATGGAAATACATATCTACCAACATATGGAATTTATTTACATCAAGTTCTTAAAATAAAGGATTGAAAAATCATTTAATATTATTAGACACCAATGCAATCACTAAATTCTTTGTAAAAATGTTATACAATAGTTATAGACTACACGTAATTCTTATGATTATACAATACTGTTCTATTTACACTTTGCCTCCAAAATGCTGGTTGGACTACTAGAAAACCTACATAGGGTAGGACTAGAGAACCTTCTTGGGATGGGACTAGTGAACCCACATAGGGTAGGACTAGAGAACCTTCTTGGGATGGGACTAGTGAACCCACATAGGGTAGGACTAGAGAACCTTCTTGGGATGGGACTAGTGAACCCACATAGGGTAGGACTAGAGAACCTACATAGGATAGGACTAGGCAACCTTCAATGGGTAGTACTTGATAACCTACATGGGGTAGGACCAGGGAACCTACATTAGGTAGAACTACAGAACCTACATTGGGTAGAACAAGTGAACCTACGTAAGGGTCAGAACTAGATGACCAACAAAGGGTTGGACTATATAACCTTCATTGGGTTGGGCTATATAACCTTCATTGGGTAGGAATAGATAACCTTCATTGGGTAGGACTATATAACCTTCATTGGGTAGGACTAGATAACCTACATTGGTTGGGACTGGAGAACCCACATGGGATGGGACTAGAGTAGATCCATAGTGTAGGACTAGAGAACCAATATAGGGTAGGACTAGACAGCCTACATTTGGTAGAACTAGAGAGCCGACGTAGGATTGGGGTAGGCAGCCTGCAGTTTGTATTTCCAGTTTGTCTAGTCGTCTCAGAGCACGTAGGCTCACTTACTGCTACGTTTTATTTATAAAGCCATAATGGGTTTACGTCCGTCTTGTGCAATTTTATTGTTCAAAAATCTGATGGGTACCCTCAGTAATAACGTTTGCTAACTGTCCCTGGGGCCAGGTCCATTAGGCCCTTCATGTACTCCTTTATGTACTCTGCCCCATCGGGCTGGAACACCTTACGTTCATTTAGAAGTGGAAGAACTTGTCCATCTTGGTGTTTTTAAAACACTGATGAAGAATATTTAAGCAGATTCTGTAAACTGCCACAGTTTCTAACCGTGTCTTCCCTCTTGTGCAGTTTTTATAATGGCAATATTCTCTTTTGTGTTGTTAATTCTTCTTATGTTGTCTGTTTGTAATTCTTATGTAATGGCATGCTGCTGTCTATCTTAGCCAGGACATTCTTGAAAATGAATTGATATCTCAATGTAATTTCCTGGTTAAATAGAAGAGAAACACGGGGTAGGGCTTCGGACCATACATAGTGTGGGACTAGGCAGCCTTTATAGGATAAGCATACAGACCATACATAGTTGGACTACAGCCATGCATAGAGTAGGACTACAGTCCTGACATAGAGTCGGTCTACAGTCCAAACATTTGTTAGGACTACAGACCCTACATAAGGTAGGACTGCAGACCCTACATATGGTGGGACTATAGACTGTACATAGGGTAGCAGTATAGACCGTACATATGGTAGGACTAGGCAGATGGGGTAGGTGTTGTTGCTTTGGATATAGTGCTCACAACAAACTGCTTTTTAACATTTGTTTCAACAGCATGCAATGTATTCTCTAAACATCAAGCTAGATGACTATTTAACTGTGATGAAGACCAAAAGGTAAATAGTCATGACGAGCAGACGCACAGGAAGGTAGACGGACTGAAATACAGAAAGCAGCCAAAACGCAGACAGACAGACGGACGGACAAACAGCAGACAGGACTGTACACGGCACCTGACCCTGCCTCGGGGAGTCAGTCTGGGGGAAATACCTGGCTGAGGGCCGGATGGGGGGTGGAGCGTTGAGAGGTTCCACCTGGGGTGGGAACTCCCGATGTGGATGCTGAGCGTCCCAGTTTACACCCAGCCCTGGACTCCGCTGCAGGGAATAGAGTTAAAGTTACACAAGTGCTACATCAGTGTCCACCAGAAATGCTTTTCATGGCTCCTCCCACCTCCTCCTAGAGACATGGTGGGGCTGACTGATGACTTGCCCATCCTGCTTGGGGCGTGGCTAGAGGTGCTAGATGTGTTTCTTTGGACATCCCATTCTTGGGTACTGATAATCCCTGTCCTCTCTCTCTTGATACTTTCAGGTTTGGTATGTGATCTAGCAACACCTGAGAGTTATATTGAACAAAGACAGATCACAGGAAATGGTCATATACTTTAACACTATGAATCCCCTACAGTCAAACACCCTGAACCCCTTACAGTCAAACACCTCGAACCCCCTACAGTCAAACACCTTGAACCCCCTACAGTCAAACACCTTGAACCTACACTCAAACACCTTGAACCTACACTCAAACAAGTTGAATCCCCTACAGTCAAACACCTTGAACCTACAGTCAAACACCTTGAACCTACACTCAAACACCTTGAATCCCCTACAATCAAACACCTTGAACCTACACTCAAACACCTTGAACCTACACTCAAACACCTTGAATCCCCTATAGTCAAACACCTTGAACCTACACTAAAACACCTTGAATCCCCTATAGTCAAACACCTTGAACCTACAGTCAAACACCTTGAACCTAGAGTCAAACACCTTGAATCCCCTACAGTCAAACACCTTGAACCTACAGTCAAACACCCTGCACCTCCTACAGTCAAACACCCTGAACCCCCTACAGTTAAACACCCTACAGTCAAACACCCTACAGTCAAACCCCCTGCACCTCCTACAGTCAAACCCCCTTAACCCCCTACAGTCAAACACATGTGTTGACCACTTGTGGTCAATGCTAAGCTTTCAGCAAAGAGCTTTCAACTCTGTTGGTTTCAGAACATCAAATAAAGCAGGAATTTGATTGGATTGATTGTGCTAAGATGTCTGCTGCACCCAGGGTAGCATCAACGCTAGATTGGGCTTCAACGCTTGACTACGAGGAAAACATTGCACACCTGGGCTGAAACATAAGGCTAGCATCATCCTCTTTCCACTCATACTGATAACGTACCTTATATAAATGATTAATCCAGTAGTGTGTGGCCTGGTTAGTTCACTATACGATATTATTATTTAGTTTGCTATTACTAAGTGCTACTTACCATCTCCCTCCCTTCCTTTTCTCCCTGTTGATCCTTTACTCACTTCCTCCAAGGGGCTGGTTGGGGTTCGCGACCTTGCTGAAACATTTTGCAGGGAGCCGTTGGCAGAGTTGGAGTTATGGAGTTTATTAGCTCCGTCTTGGGACTTATGCGAGCGTGGCATGCTTCCTCCTGCCATCAAACTATCATAAGGGGGAGGACGCTTTAAAGTGAGAGGAGTGAGGCAGCGTCCCATGCTAACAGGGGAGGGACATGCTGAATGGCTGCGGGGGTAACCCTGACCACTGTGGGAGGAGCCAGATGAATTATAGAGGTTGGAGGCAAGTGGTGGAGCAGATGAACGGCCTGACGGGGTGATGGTGTCTCTTTCCCTGTCTTTGCTTTTACGGCGGTTGGACGACTTCTTCGGTGTGTCAGGGGGGACACCCACGTGTTCCAACATGGGCAGTCTGGTGACCTCTAAGGGAGTGAGGGGTGACTCGTCAGAGTTTGGTGAGCACTGTGCAGGAGCCGGGGGGAATACAAGGAGAGGGGGGCGGTGGGTTAGAAGATTGGGGAAAGGTGCAGGGATATCAGAGAGAGATCCCTGGGGAGGAAATAAAAAGTCTGGCTCCAGTACGACCGTCTGGCAACTGTTGTCCCATTTGGAGTCCTGCATGAGTTCATCCAACATGGTGTACTTCATCTCCTCATAAACACCCTCACTCTGGTCATCTTCCGGGGCCTCTTGGCCCCTGAGGTCTCTGTGGATGTTCCCCACCATCTCAATATAAACAGGCTCCTCCCCATCAGTGTCTCTGGATAGTGGACTCTGGCTTCGAGTAGAACCTTTGTCCCTTGGCAAAGAAGACTTTTTGTTGCCATGGTTATAAACGATGTAAGACTCATCAAAGGATGAACTAAGCTGAGTGTTGGGGTCTCGTTTTGGTTTGGGAGGTGGCATCTTCTTGCTCTCATCATTGTAAGGCTGGAACTTACCTAAACACAGACAAGAAAACATTATAGCCAGGATCAGAATAAGGTTTGCCAATCTGAATTTATGACGACTCTACCAGAAAATTTGTTATTTTCAAGGTTACAAGGACAACATAACACAAATGTTGTGTGTCTATCACTACAAAAGAGTGAGGGACCTTCTTTGTCTATCCTCCCCTCAAAAGAAGAAGATTGAATGGGAATAATTAATGGGATGAAACGAAAGTATTCACTGACCCCTGGCTTCCTGGATCTCTAGGGGGTCGTCAGAGGTTCCCGGTCCCCCGTTAACGGCCTCAGAGCTCGTGCTGAGCCTGGTGTTTGGGTCTCTCTTGGGTTTAGGGGGGGGGTGCTTGCGGGCGTTGGGGTCATCGTCTCCTCCTCCCACCGAGTGGAGGGACTGGGAGCGCACAGTGAAACCCTGACCGCAGGGGGCGGGAAGCCTCTCCTGGGAAGCCGGCATGGTCATGAACCCCATCCGGAAATGCTTCCCCGAGTAGGATGTCTCCGTCGCCATGGTAACATCATCGCCAATCCTGGCAGCAGAAAAAACACTAGTATAGCAGGACTATTAAATGACGCCTAACCCTACACTATCCTAACCCTCAAAACACATGTGTGTAGAAGACACTGGTATGGTAGAGATATAAAACGATTAGACTATTAAACGTAAGCTACATTTCGAGCTAGGGGGTATATGCTTGTGTGTGTCTGTGTGTGTGTGTGTGTGTGTGTGTGTGTGTGTGTGTGTATGTGTGTGTGTGTGTATATATAGATAAAGATAAAGATAGATGGATAGATTTACAGCCCATCTGCTGTTTTTATATTTCCTATTGCTGCATGTTTCTTTGTGTCTTTGTGTCCACTTTATTTGACACTTCTAACTAATAAACTGTGCTTTAGGGTGACCTTCAGTGTTCTTGGGGTGGTTATTGTTTTTATTAACCTCCTAACAGCCTCATCCTGCCATCTCTTCTTCTGGTGTTTTTCCTGCAGATAGGCCCAGTTGGTTTCATTCCGTACACGGTCATGTTCCCGGGCGATGTCCGAGGCGTTCTGGATCACCAGACCATCATATGTGCGAAGGCTGTTGTCCTCAATGTACTGACAAAACCTGGTGCAGGATTCTTCTTGCTCCGGACTACCTCTGGTTGTCATGACAACACTGGGTATGGGGACACAGAAAATATAAGCCGCCAGTGACAGGAGACACACATTTCATCATTTACATTCCGGAAACAGCGTAGTGTTCAACATACATCCACTTTTATGACCACCAGCTCAAATTCCATACATATCCACAGTAGTTAACTACAAACCCTCACTCATCTCAACCTGAACCTAAATACATACATACCTAAATACATGCCTACTTAGATACCTTCCTTAACATTACATGAAATTGCATTTATATACTGTAGCTGAAACATTTTATCCAAAGCAAGTAAGTGAATTCAACCGTGACGGTATACATACAATTCATCAAACAAGCTTCCTACTAACCTACAAACCTACTATGCCTTGTTAGTGGTATCCCCTTAACCCTAATCTCTCTCCATCCCTCCATATCCCCTTCCCTTCCTCTCTCGCCTCATCCCTTTCTCTACCTCTCTTGCCCCTCTCTCTCCATCAATCTCTCTCTTTCCCTCCATACCTCCCTCTCTCTCTACCTCTGTCACCCAATCTCTCTCCCCCTTCCCAGTCTCGCCCCATTCCTCTCTCATCTCTCTCCATCTCTCTCCCATCCCTCTCTCTTGTTTACCCTCCTTTGCCCCATCCCTCTTTCTCTACCAGCCTCACCCTACCCCTCTCTCTTTATCATCTCCTTACCTCTCTCACCCTACCCCTCTCTCTCTATCATCTCCTTACCTCTCTCTCCTCCCCTCTCTCTCTATCATCTCCTTACCTCTCTCACCCTACCCCTCTCTCTCTATCATCTCCTTACCTCTCTCACCCTACCCCCTCTCTCTATCATCTCCTTACCTCTCTCACCCTACCCCATCTCTCTCTGTCATCTCCTTACCTCTCTCACCCTACCCCATCTCTCTCTGTCATCTCCGTACGTCTCTCTCCTCCCCTCTCTCTCTATCATCTCCTTACCTCTCTCACCTCCCCTCTCTCTCTATCATCTCCTTACCTCTCTCACCTCCCCTCTCTCTCTATCTTCTCCTTACCTCTCTCACCCTACCCCTCTCTCTCTATCATCTCCTTACCTCTCTCACCCTACCCCTCTCTCTCTATCATCTCCTTACCTCTCTCACCCTACCCCTCTCTCTCCATCATCTCCTTACCTCTCTCACCCTACCCCTCTCTCTCTATCATCTCCTTACCTCTCTCACCCTACCCCTCTCTCTCTATCATCTCCTTACCTCTCTCTCCTCCCCTCTCTCTATCATCTCCTTACCTCTCTCACCCTACCCCTCGCTCTCTGTCATCTCCTTACCTCTCTCTCCTCCCCTCTCTCTATCATCTCCTTACCTCTCTCACCTTACCCCTCTCTCTCTATCATCTCCTTACCTCTCTCACGCTACCCCTCTCTCTCTATCATCTCCTTACCTCTCTCACCCTACCCCTCTCTCTCTATCATCTCCTTACCTCTCTCACCCTACCCCTCTCTCTCTATCATCTCCTTACCTCTCTCACCCTACCCCTCTCTCTCTATCATCTCCTTACCTCTCTCACCCTACCCCTCTCTCTCTATCATCTCCTTACCTCTCTCACCCTACCCCTCTCTCTCTATCATCTCCTTACCTCTCTCTCCTCCCCTCTCTCTCTATCATCTCCTTACCTCTCTCACCCTACCCCTCGCTCTCTGTCATCTCCTTACCTCTCTCACCCTACCCCTCTCTCTCTATCATCTCCTTACCTCTCTCTCCTCCCCTCTCTCATTTTTCTACCTTTCTTGCCCCATCTCTCACCCTCTCTCTCTCTCCCCCCCATCCCCCTCTTCACGGCTGCATAGTATAAACGGAACATGAAGCAGACTGAGTCGTAACCTAGCAACAGGGAACATCCTCCAGGCATGATGTAATGTAACCTAGCAACAGAAGCATCATCCATGCATGACGTAATGCTGTGATGGAGTGGTTCTTTGGAGCCAAGGGAAGAAAATGGGCAGAGTAGATGAGGGAAGAGTGTGGGACTTCAATTAATAAAATGAAATAGGAAGAGAGAAGAAATCCTTTTAAATGTATCCCCTCCTTTGGTTAGTGCTAATCAGCATGTTCAAGCTGCCACATACTCAACCATTGACCAGCCATTGACCAACCGTTGACCAGCAGTTGACCATCAGACAACTAGCACTGGATAAACTGTTCAATCTATTGCTGTGTCAACAATTCTAAACTGGTATTGTCTCACTTAGTACTCTCTCTTCTAGTCCAAGCTAGTTCTGTGTTAACTAATCCAAACTTATTTTCTTTAAAGTACCTGGTCTAAACTAGAATTGTCTAAGCTATTCTTTACTAGTAATGTTTATGTTTAAACTGGTATTATCCCGACTAGTGCTGTCTACTGTCTAAGTACAGTCCAAAATAGTATTGTTTAATCTAGTCAAATCATATATTTCTCCAATATAATCTAAACTAGTATTTTCAAAACCAACAGATCTCAGTCCTAAATGATATTTAAAAGCTAAAAACTACTCAAGTTCTATCAATACAAGCTGCTTGCAAACTGTTTCAGTCCCTTTTATGAACAACACAAATGTTTAAATGTGCCTTCATCAGCATTACCTATTATATTTGACTAAATGTGTATGGCTACAATCTTTAAATAAACATGATTTTATTGGGCTGCAGGCCTAACTCTTATTTGAATGGAGATGGTCTGTAGATCTACCTGAGATTGAATGGGCTGTAGGTCTATCTTATTAAAAAATAAATAGTAATGCAATGTAGACCTTCCTTATTAAAATAGATATGTCATACAGGCCTATCCACCTTATTGAAATGTAGGGTAGACATACCTTATTCAAATAGAGATGTTATGTGTTATGTATGTATATAGACCTGCCATCTTTAAATAGAGATGTGATTGGCTTTAGGCCTACCTTCTTAACACAGGGATGAAATGGGATGTAGACCAACCTCATATGAACGGAGATGGAATGCAGTCCTACCTTATTTTCATAGGCATGTATTGGCTGTAGCCTTACCTTATTTAAATAGAGATGTAATGTAGGCCTACCTGTAGTAGTATGTATTGCAAACCTCAGATGGAAGCCAGGAGGAGGTAGAAGGAGGAAAGAGGAGTCATCTCCCTATCCAGATATTGACACAAATATACACAAAGTCCCTCTAAGGTGGTGGACTGATATACACAGGGATAAGAGAGGTAGGCAGACAGAGGGAGAGAGATAGGAAAACAGTGAGAGAGAGACAGTTAGGCAGAGAAAAAGATAGATCGATAGTCAGACAGAGATAGATAGAGAGAGATAGGCAGACAGAGAGAGAGAGAGGGGGAGAGACAGTTAGCGAGAGAGTTTGGCAGACAGAGAGAGATGGGGGGGAGACAGTGAACAAGAGAGTTAGGTAGACAGAGAGAGAGAGAGATAGGGGGAGAGACAGTAAGCGAGAGAGTGAGATGTGTCTTCCTTTTTCCCTTAGGAATAAAAGGAAGGTATGGTTAGTGAGGAAGAGGATGGATGTTGAGAGGAAGATGAGGAAGAGTAATTCCAGTCAGAATTCCGCATGAGGTCTCTCCCGATCACAGACACAGACACACACACACACACACACACAAACACACACACACAACCCGCTACACACTCACACACATCAGATGCATGTGTATATATCACTGCTAACCGTGGAACAGGAGGCTGCAATGCCAGCAACATAGCTGCATGCTGACTCCTCCCTCTCCTCCTCATGTGACTCCAATGCAGAGGATCTAATTGGTCGTTGGGGAAGAGAGGGAGAGAAACAGACTGAGAGAGAGAGAGGGAGGAAGAGAGAGAAGGAGGGAGGGCAAAGATAGAGAGAAGAGAGATGAAGGAGAGAGAGAGGGAGACATGCCAGACTGAAATGGGAATTAAAGTAAATCTATTGTTTACGTGTGTGTGTGTGTGTCCGGTGTGTGTGTGTGTGTGTGTGTGTGTGTGTGTGTGTGTGTGTGTGTGTGTGTGTGTGTGTGTGTGTGTGTGTGTGTGTGTGTGTGTGTGTGTGTGTGTGTGTGTGTGCACGTGTATGTGTGTGTGTGTGTGTGTGTTTGTGTTATCTCTGTGAGATATTTACATATATATCCTTTGCCATGTGTAAATGATCCCCAAAATCTTGCAAATACTTGAAAGGAGAATAGGAAAAGGTTGGTAGTGATAACCAATAGAGGGAGCCATTGAAAAGGAATATGATAGTCATGATAACAACCAACAGAGGGAGCCATTGATCATTAAAGGCAGTTTAACATCCTTGAAGTAGGTGGAGGGTGTGCTTGTGTGAGATAGAGAGTGTGTGTCTCAATATAATATAATAATTGAATGCACTAATGTATGTTTCGATACATCAGTCCTTAGAGCAATTGTATGTACTTGAATGATTATTTTTGGGTTGTATCTTCTTTGTTGAATTCATTGATTGTAAGCACTTTATTGTAATCTCTTTTGACATAAGCACCAGCTAAATACATTTCATGTAAAGAATATATAACCCAAAGCCTAGCTATAATCTGCATCTCATCTTTGAAACATTAGTCAATATAAAACATTGGTTTGGGATCATTCTGATCCAATAATCAGGTTTTCCCTGGTCCCAGTAGAATGGAGGATCCATTGCCAAAAGTTGGGCAGGGTCCCAAAATAAGTGTGCAGAGCCGCTCCTATTTTTGGTATTTCTTTCTTTTTAGTACCAAGCCGTCTGAAAGGGTGCCGAAAAAGGTGGAGCTACACACTGCCATCCGTCGATAGGTCGACAGAATTGTCACTTCCGTGCGACAGGGGGATAAAAACAAACAAACACAGTACCAGCAAGGTATTTCTGGACCACGGCGATAGCTTCGTTTATTGAAGAAAAATGTCTCGCAAAAGTTGGAGGCAAGTCTTTAGTGTGCTTTACTTTTCTGTCCATGTTACTTTATACTTGTTGTACTCTACAACAATTCAGTTGGAAATATTATACTCTTTATTCCCTCATTCATCGGATTACTAAAGTTACTTTGACAAATTCTATAATTAAAATATGGTATCTCTTCTGGTTTAAGGGCTGCTATGATGTCACGATGCTTATGTAGCTGCTGCAGCTATCGCCTTCCAGCTTAAACCCCGCCCTACCATAAGGGTTCTGTCGGCTGTGGAAACACCCGCCAGATTTAGCTGTCACGCTCCGAGCCGCTCCACTCGGTTGAAACGACTCACGCCATGCAGCATAAGTAGCCTACCCTGGGTTAGGCTAAGAGTCCGGTGTAGCCGGATCCCAGGGTAAGGGTGAGGATCCTTACCCCATAGCCCGATCCTAGTAGAAGGGAGGATTTAGAGTGGATTACCCTGATCTCAGCTGAAGGGAGGATTTAGAGTGGATTACCCTGATTTCAATTGAAGGGACGATTTAGAGTGGATTACCCTGATTCCAGTAGAAGGGAGGATTTAGAGTGGATTACTTGATCCCAGTTGAAGGGAAGATTTAGAGTGGATTAATTGATTACTTGATTAGGAATTAGAGTTTACAGGGACATGAGCCTTTACTTTCTTTCCATCTTTCCGTTGTGATAGCAAACACAGCCTTGGTTTATTTTAGGATAACTAACACCACTCTCTTATTTTATTGATGAGAACTGACACAAGCTTTCCGATTTCATTGATAATAATTGACAACTCTCTCTAATTTACTGCTTATACTCATTATCTGTAGCGCAATTAAGATTGATATGTTTTTGGTGATGTTGATGGCCAAATACAGTTCATCTGAAAATATTTTTTTTTCGCATATAATTTATGAGTTTAACTATTATGTATCCGAGGTGCTTGAATTGTTATTATTAATTTAGTCTAGATTCTTACTCAGATACATGAGGATATTGAACATGCAGGAGTAAAGGCATCTTGTTCATGGGTACAGGTAAACTGGGTTTTTCATGTCATCGTCCACTTTGAATTTTATTATTTGAAGTATTTTTTTTTTCATTTCTCTTTTTTTTCTGAGAGAGAGAGTAGTCTAGCTGCATAGACACACGGTAGAGCAGAGGGAACAACTTTTATTAAAAAGCCTTTCAGCATCTTCATCAGAGTTAATTAAGACTGAATGAAGCCTCGGAGGCAGCTTGCCGACTAAAAGGGTTTATTCTGCTGAAGCTGCTCCCTGAGACCTGTTTAGGGTACAATCAAATCACTGCCTCTGCTGGGGATACGCTTCCTGACGTGTGATGCATACCTGTATCCCATGTGACAATGACTACAGAACCCTAACCCCAACCCATTAACCCTCACCCATACCCGTATCCCGTGTGACAATGACTACAGAACCCTAACCCTAACCTTAACCCTAACCCATACCTGTAATCCGTGTGACAGCGACTACAGAACCCAAACCCTAACCTTAACCCTAACCCATACCCGTAATCCGTGTGACAGCGACTACAGAACCCTAACCCCAACCCATTAACCCTCACCCATACCTGTATCCCATGTGACAACGACTACAGAACCCTAACCCCAACCCATTAACCCTCACCCATACCTGTATCCCATGTGACAACGACTACAGAACCCTAACCCCAACCCATTAACCCTCACCCATACCCGTATCCCATGTGACAACGACTACAGAACCCTAACCCCAACCCATTAACCCTCACCCATACCCGTATCCCATGTGACAACGACTACAGAACCCTAACCCCAACCCATTAACCCTCACCCATACCCGTATCCCATGTGACAACGACTACAGAACCCTAACCCCAACCCATTAACCCTCACCCATACCCGTATCCCATGTGACAATGACTACAGAACCCTAACCCTAACCTTAACCCTAACCCATACCTGTAATCCGTGTGACAGCGACTACAGAACCCAAACCCTAACCTTAACCCTAACCCATTACTGTATTCTAGTGACAGCGACCACAGAACCCTAACCCTAACCTTATTCTGAACCCATACCCGCAGCCCCTGTTACAAAAGGGAGCCAATCATTATATTATATATACTACAACATATTTAATATTATATGTACTATTTGTAAGGAATAAACTCATTATTTTATATAAACTATATTCTACTAGGGATTAATAATATATGTAGCAACTATATGTAAGTAATTAATGCTGCATTTGTAGCACATTGATTCAGAACTGTTAAAAGCAGCAGTGTCCCGTTATTAAAAATAATGCAAACCAGACCAATCAGGATCAAGTGTTCACCAATGTTGGATCACTCCCACTCATTCAAACCCACTCCATGATATCCCAAATACATCTACAGTTGATGACCCGCCAAACCCTCCTACAGCACCAGCCCTGGTTAGGGTCAGACAAACAGCAGGGAATTAATACATATATGCATACATATATCCATGCTTAGTTAGTCTGCATGATAATAAATATCATGTTTTATATGTATATTGCATTTCATAATTATCCTGTTAGAAATTTGTTCTATATTATATACATCATAATATGTATTCCATATATGTATTCCGTAATATTCTATAAGACATATATTGTGTTGTAATGTGTAACATGTTGTATAAGGTACTATGATGGTATCTCCTAGTACTACTGCCGTGTGGTACTTTCTGCAGTATTGTGTTCATCAATGATGTATTTTATGCTGACTTCAAAGTGGAACTGGCAGACATTAGTCCGTACCTCAGTAGAGCTTCCAAAGGGTTCTGGTGTGAGGGTGTTCTGTTGCTTTACGTGAGAGAAGGATCCTTTGAAATGTTGCTCTGAAAGCCTGTGGATAAGCGATAACAGTGAAGCTTTGTCCCCGCCTCCTTATCTGTCACTCACAGCCCACACACCCGCACAGAGGTGCAGGTCAGGCCAAGCCCCGCCCCCTGCTGATGTCACCCCTTTCCCTGCTAAGTAATGTATATTCTCTCTCTCTCTCTCTCTCACACACACACACAGACACGCACTCACGCACAAACCCATGCATCACACACACACACAAACCCATATATCCCGCACACACACGCATAGACACAAGCACACCAACACACAAATCCGTACATCACACACACACACGTACACACACACAAACATCACACACACAAACTCATCTGAACAAACAGACACATCACACACACACAAACACACACATACATCACACACACGTACATCACACACACACACACACACACACACACATCCGTCATACACACAAACACACAGTGTTAAGGAGTTTAGGATGAGGGTCCACTAGTCACCTCAACCTAGCCCCTTAACCCTAGCTCCTTGACCCTAGCTCCCTAGCCCCTTGACCTTAGCTCCCTAGCCCTAGCCCCTTAACCTTTATAGGGACCAAAAGGGAAAAAGTCTTTGGGCTTCATTGTGTCATCCCTGACTATTTATGTATTCTAATGTATGAGACAGAGTGTTGTTTCATATTTTATATTTAAAAATATAACCCCTTGCCCCTAGCCCAAACTCTTTGAGCCTAGTGTCCTAGCCCTAGCCCCTGGACCCTAGCCCCTTGACCCTAGCTCCCTAGCCCCTTGACCGTAGCTCCCTAGCCTTAGCCCCTAGGACAGTAGTCCTTTGACACAAGCTCCCTAGCCCTAGCCCCTCGATCGTACCCCCCTAGCACCTTGACACTAGCCTCCTAGCCTCTTGACCCTAGCTCCCTAGTCCCTCTACTCCCTAGCCTCTTGACCCTAGCTTCCTAGCCCTCTAGCCCCTTGACTCTAGCTCCAAATCCCCTTGACCAAGCTCCCTAGCCCCTTCACCCTATAGCCCTAGCGCCATAGCCCCTGAATCCTAGACACCAAAACAGCAATGCAATAAGGGTTATTCCCGCAGTAACAATAAATTAATTAACACATTGCTTCTGAAACATATTTTATTCAAACCAAAAATTAAAAATAGAAATTCTTGGGCGGCAATAAAGTATGATTGAAAACAATCATTTCATTCAAAGTGAGATATGAAGGTTGAATCCTATTTTTCGTATTAAATTGTGGAAGTTGGAGGCACGGGTAATTGAAGGATATGCCAATTTAAAGACAAGATTATATTCAATTAACATATCAATCATGAAACAATGAAAAAAGGCATTAATCAACACGATGTAAAAGTTTTCCAGAAGAAGTTTTTGCATCCAGCTTTGCGCTCGCGGGGAGCCAGCATTGGACCGGCGGCGCGCTCCAGCTCCATGCGCTCGTCGTCCTGATCATCCGTCCCGAGCGCTTCGTTCTCCGCCTGCGCGAGCTCCGACAACAGCTGCGCGAGCGTGTAGCGAACGGTTTCCTAGGAAGAGAAGGAAAGGAAGTACCAAAAGAAAGAACGTTTGTTTTCAGGGTTTCTTGGCTTCATGTTATTCTAATATTATCACTGTCTACCAGACGATAGTTGCACACCGCAGTGCGCGCTTGTTTCAGCACCATGGGCAGCACCCCGTAGGCTATTAGGCACTTAAAAGCGTAAGAAGTAGTAGTATCAGTATTAGTAGTCGGATTTTATTTCTTTTCTTTTTCCATTTACTCCACGATATCCTGACCAAAAGTCCACAAAGTTCTAACACCTGTCTTCAATACCTGGCCGTGGTAGTGCTATCTGAACATGCAGAGACATATAGAGACGGAGAACTGTATTTAAGTCTGTACCTCTTGGCCTTGCATCGGAGCCAGCAGGGATCTCTGCAGGAGTTGCCGCAGCTTGGTGTCGCTCGGCGCTGCCGAGGAGCCGCTGAGCATCGCGGCACAGGAGAGCAGCAGCAGGGTGGAGCGGACCGACATCATCTTCTGTTTGGAGGGCGGTAATGAAGATGTTCAACTCTCCTTATCCCTCTCTCCGGCCAAACAGCATCTTATAAAGGCTGACTCTGACGTCAGGTGTTGATGGGGTCTCTCGATGTGCACGAGCTGTCCCCGTGAGTGATGATGTTCACGTTCACTTTCCAGCGATTAACGCTCATGACTCGTAATGATGTCCACTTAGTGAAACGAAGTGTGCAAACATGTGATATTTTACTCAGGTTCTCAATGGATTCTTTCTTTAAACCATTATCTTATTATTAAGACTGTCTAAAGATCCATTATTATTTAACTATTTTCATTAAAGCCTTCATTTTGTTATTTTTAACTTTTAGTAAAATATAATGTGCTGCTGGTTTGTGACGGATGAGCTCTTGGGGTGATAAGTTCGGCTGTATGTTGGCCCAATTTAATTATGCCTACTTGTTGCCTACTTTATGTTCAACAAATGTTAGGGCTGAAAAGATCTATTCCGAAGGAACACTGTTTAGAGGAGATAATGACGAGGTTCAAAAGTATCCAATTTTTAGAGGTGAACCTATTCATCTTTTAACAAATATATTTACTATTATTTATAGCTTACAGATGGTGTGTCCTTAATATTTTCACAGACGATTTCAGGGTCATTGCCATTGTTTGTTGGATCATCCCTAGTAATAATTTATTCTAAAGGCGGTGTGGGTACCAGATTGACTCGGCTGCCAGATTGACTCGGGGTCCTAGATGCGCAATACTGACGCACTTCCTGTAAACGCTGTCTTTTAAATTCATTCCCATGTTATTCCCAAGTATTAACGATCACCTTTTGTTGTCTAATCTATGAATAATAATCTAATGTACGAAGATTGATCAGATAATATTTGTGGCTTTAGATTGATGGCTAAAACGTTATGGGGGGGGGGGGGGGGGGGGACTTTCATCAATATAGGATTAGTTGTTGTAGGTGATAATTACTTTAACATATGTGAGAACAAAAATATATGTGTAGCCGAGCGTTTTATTTTTGCCTATACTTGGGTAATATATAAAAGAAGAATCGGATAACTCCATTCACTGAACTTTATTTCCAGCGCTCCCAAGACAGAGTCAAAACAGCGACCCACACGCAGACACTTCCGTTCTGCTCCTTCAGAATAAGAGTCCCTAACAGGATCTGGGTTACATATGCATTTATCAGTGCTTTTAGACGTGTTTCCAATGGCTTTGTTTGTGCGAAAGAACGGGCTGCGTTCAATGAAATCTAAACCAAAACGGATTGAGCCTTCTTTTTATGTCCATGATTGAGCCCCGTTTATAAACAATCCTTCTGGGTTTTGCCCGTTGGCTTGTGTCGATATGTCAAGTGTCGATACGTCATCTGTAAGCGCAGGACCCCGAGTCGATCTGGCAGCCGAGTCAATCTGGTACCCACAGCGGCATATTACATATTACTATTTTCGCTTTATGTTTTTAATGAGACAGGTGTTCATAGACATTTAAGATGTCAAAGGTTTAATATGTCACATTTCCATTTCCATTTCAATTTCCATTTAGGCCATTTAGCAGATGCTTTTAACCAAAGCGAATTACAATAAGTACATTTTTCAGAAGAAGGTATAACAACATATTGATGTTGGTACAGTAAGGATAATAATTCTGCATAAAAAAAATAAAAAAACACTAGACCTATGTTATACACTTTGTTGAGTTGTGTAGCAACATGATAGCAAAGGTTTACAACAATGTTGAAACCCGTAGAAATCCATAGTTGAACCAAAGTAGTCACATTTAATGAGGTCACATGTCCCTTTTACCCCATAGGCGTAAAGAGGCTCATTATCCTTTCAAAGTTCTTTATGAGTGGCTCATGAGATTATTGGCTCATGAGATAATTGGCTCATAAGTGGCTCATAAGATAATTGTCTCATCAGTGGCTCGTAAGATAATGCATAATGTAACCTTATAACATTACATCAACGTTCAACATGCACATAAGGTTATTTTTGTATGATTGCTTAGACAACAGATAACAGCGTTTGGCTTCCAAACATATAATTATCTCCAGCTGTATACTACCCCAAATAGCATTATCTACAACTGTAAACTAACCAACATAACATTATCGACAGCTGTAAACTATCCAACATAAAATTATCTATAGCTGTAAACTACCCCACATAACATTATCTATAGCTGTAAACTACCCCACATAGCATTATCTATAGCTGTATACTACCCCACATAACACAAACTACCCCACATAACATTATCTACAGCTGTAAACTACCCAACATAAAATTATCGATAGCTGTTAACTACCCCACATGACATTAACTACAGCTGTAAACTACCCCACAAAACATTATCTATAGCTGTAAACTACTCCACATAACATTATCTATAGCTGTATACTACCCCACATAACATAAACTACCCCACATAACATTATCTACAGCTGTAAACTACCCAACATAAAATTATCTATAGCTGTAAACTAACCCACATAACATTATCTATAGCTGTAAACTACCCAACATAACATTATCTACAGCTATAAACTTCCCCATATCATAACCTACAACTGTAAATTACCCTACATAACATTATCTACAGCTGTAAACTACCCAAGATAACATCATATTCAACTGTAAACTACCCCACATAAAATGATCTACAGCTGTTAACAACCCAACATAACATTATATATCTTAGAGGTTAGAGGTAACAGGTTAGAGGTAACAGGTTAGAGGTAATTGGTTAGCGGTTTGAGGTAAGTGGTAAGAGGTTAGAGGTAACAGGTGAGAGGTAAGAGGTTAGAGGTCACAGGTTAGAGGTAACAGGTTAGAGGTAACAGGTGATGGTTAACAGGTTCGAGGTAACAGGTTAGGAGTTAGATGTTATAAATTATAGGTACAATTTCGGAAGTAAGATGTAAGAGGTTGGAGGTTATAGGTAAGGTTGGAGGTAAGAGGCTAGATGTAAGAGGTTAGATATTAGGGTTGAGAGGCTATAGACAGGGTTTTGCTTATGAGGACGAAGGGTTCCTTGCTCTGCAGCTTTTTACAAACTGTTCCCATGGTTCCTGGCCTGCCATTGGTCAGATGAGATTGGTTGTCTGTTAATTTAATGGTTGATTATTTCTCATGGTTGTGTGTTACTGAAGCTATTACAGGTTCACACTACATCTGCTCATTGCCTTTCTGCCACTCTGTAAAAGTCAGCATCGCCATAGCAACTAGTCTGAATGTTTAGTACTTGAGTTCATTAACTTGTTTCTACAGGGCTTCTCTAAACTCTATTAAACTGAAACTAGTTTTTATTTTCAATGCTTTAACTTAGATATCATCCTGCGTGACAAAATTGGGGTAACGTTTATATATATATGCATATATATGTATTTATGTATGTATGTATGTATGTATGTTTATATATATATATATATATATACCCCCTGCCTGCTCCTCAATGACCTGTCTCTGAACTGTCTAACCCCTACCTGCTCCTCAAAGACTTGTCTCTGTACTGTCTAACTCCTACCTGCTCCTTACAGACCTGTCTCTGAACTGTCTAACCCCTACCTGCTCCTCGATGACCTGTCTCTGTACCGTCTAACCCCTACCTGCTCCTCAATGACCTGTCGCTGTACTGTCTAACCCTACCAGCTCCTTAAAGAACTGCCTCTGAACTGTCTAACCTGCCAGCTCCTTCATGACGAGAGGAGGCGTGAGGAGATGGAGAGCTTAAAAACCCAGCTTGCTCTTATCCTCTACTTTGGTCCTAATAAGGTATTATTGTTTTTTATTGATTGTGTGTGGGTGTATAATGAGTTCTATTAAATCTCTGCAGTGTGACTGGTCATTGCTTTTCACATATTAGCATGAAAGTATGGAGGGTTGTGCATGCTGTCGTACAGATTAGTATTTGAATGTGAGGGTCGTATCTTATTATCTGCTGTCATAAGCGAAACAACAATGCCAGCAGGGTGTCTCATCACCCTCGCTGTCAACTAATGGACCATAATGTGCTGAAGGGGTGACATACCGTGTGTGTGTGTTTGTGTGCCTAAATAAACATGCCTTTCTTTGAAAGAGGGCAGACAGTTGTTTTTTCAGATGATTGATGAGCTTGATGGGCACATTAACCACCAGCAGGGATGATGAGGACTTAGCTCGGGCCTACCCAGCATGGCATTGCTGTGACACAGTCTCCCCATTGTCAGACAGACGGACAGACAGTAGTCTGAAGACCTTCGGACAGACAGACAGCAGTGGCCCAGTGGCCTCCAGAAGGACTGTCTAAATGCCCTTTGCCCTTTTAGAGTGGTTTCACTCATTGGTATTATCTACGACTAAAACTATAACAACCCACTCTGTTACGGGCATATTCCCCTTGAGAGATCATCGCAGTATTTAGTCAGAGTGCTATGAGATCTCAGTCCTAAATAATCGTATCGGTGTTGAATTTATTTCTGTTTTCTTGTTTAGTTAAAGGTGTCATATTATACCACCAGGTGTGAGTATGATTAGCATTACAAGCCGTTTGGAAAATCTGCCTCTATCAGCCTACCCAGTGGACTGAAGCAAACGTTGCTCATCTATCCGTCATATAGCTAGGTGGACACGCCCACTTGTGATGTCAAAAGATGCAGATTTTCAAAACGGCTTGTAATGGCTAATCACACTCACACCTGGTGGTACAATACGTCACCTTCACAAACCCACTTGGAGAATGGTGAGTCATGTTGCTCAGAACGAAGGTCCAACATGGCGGAGCCCCGAGGACACCTACGCTCATCACGTTTCAAGCCTACCACGTTTCACATTCAACCAGATTGCATAACCCACAGACACCCTAATCCTAATCAGACAAAAGCCTGAAGACTTACGTTTGCTTTTTTTTTTGCTTTCTGCTGAATCTTAAATACATTGCACTTTAATTTTTTTACTTTGCCGTTATTTTATTTTACTTATCTATTTTATTGCATTTAACTTTGCCTTTATTTTCTTTACGTATCTATTATATTTTATTACTTCAATCTATCTTTATTATTTCATTTTATTGTATGACGATGCTGCTATGTGAAGCACTTTGAGTCTGCCTCGTGTATAAAAAGTGCTATATAAATAAAGCTGCCTTGCCTTGCCTTGCCTTGCCTTGCCTTGCCTTGCCTTGCCTTGCCTTGCCTTGCCTTGCCTTGCCTTGAGTGCATTTTAGACCTTTTCAGAAACCCCGACCCAACGAAGCCGGACGCAGCTAATGCCGGCTAGCGACTTCTTTCCGTGACCAGCGAACGCCGTCGCCGATACGGTGGGTGAACACTCGGTGGAAGAATATGGTAACCTCTGAGTGGTTGAGTGGTAGTAATGTTATCTATCCATTTCCATGTATACTGAATCAAGACTTGTGTGGTTAATATATAAAGAAGGGAATCACGGACTTTTACATCTCGAGACGCAAAAGAGAAATTTGCTGTGTCGCCGGGACCGAATCTTATAAAATGTGATACAGATGTGATCTACTCATTCTAATATTGTGAAATGCAAAAACTAATATGTACTAAAACTAATATGTGATATACTAATACTAATACTGGGATATAATAATACTGCGATATACTAATATTGTTAGATACTAATACTAATACTTATGTGACGCTAATACAGTGATACACTAATACTTATACAGTGGCATACTAATACTATCCAAACAATGAATCCGCCCTTTCACACTCTTTGGTCTTGTTTGAAAAACAGAGAGCTCATATGGTTTCTATATTTGATGAATAAATTAATTTATTTATACATTTTGTAATAAACTAGCAGAGCATCTCAACACCAATTAAAACAGCCTGTTACTAAACGGCTAGCAGGGTGTTACCAATACTTGGGCAGGTTGCTAAGGGGTGTGGTCTCAGAGTACCAGCTAGCAAGGTGTTGATTGGTCAGGTTGCTGAGGGGTGTGGTCCCAGAGTACCAGCTAGCAAGGTGTTGATTGGTCAGGTTGCTGAGGGGTGTGGTTTCAGAGTACCAGCTAGCAAGGTGTTGATTGGTCAGGTTGTTGTCAACAGGAAGTGAAGCCCTTCCAGTAGAAGTTCTTGCAGCCGGCCTTGCGGTCTCGTGCGATTGTGTTGGGGTCTTCGACAGAGCGCTCCAGCTCCATCCCAGCTCCCCCTGTCACCATGGACACCACCTCAGCCTCCTGCTGGCTGTCGCCTTCTGGCAGTGTGAGTTGGGATAGCAGGTCCTCCAGTGCACGCTTACTCCATTCCTACATTTGTACACACACATACACACACACACACACACACACACACACACACACACGCACACACACACACATATATGGAAATCAATAAAATGCATACTGAACATCTTATATACAGAAGTAATACCCATAACTAGTATGTCCTGCTAGAATTCAAAACTACCATGTACCATGTTGAACTACTTGTACTAACTGTTGACTAGAACATTAGATTAACATTTAGTGCTCTAGAAGCTGATCGACAAACTTGTGTTGCTGTAGTACTCTAGAAGCTGACCGACTAACTTGTGTTGCTGTAGTTCTCTAGAAGCTGATCGACAAACTTGTGTTGCTGTAGTACTCTAGAAGCTGACCGACTAACTTGTGTTGCTGTAGTACTCTAGAAGCTGACCGACTAACTTGCGTTGCTGTAGTTCTCTAGAAGCTGACCGACTAATTTGTGTTGCTGTAGTAATCTAGAAGCTGACGACTAACTTGTGTTGCTGTACCACTCTAGAAGCTGACCGACTAACTTGTGTTGCTGTAGTACTCTAGAAGCTGACCGACTAACTTGCGTTGCTGTAGTTCTCTAGAAGCTGACCGACTAATTTGTGTTGCTGTAGTAATCTAGAAGCTGACAGACTAACTTGTGTTGCTGTACCACTCTAGAAGCTGACCGACTAACTTGTGTTGCTGTAGTACTCTAGAAGCTGACCGACTAACTTGTGTTGCTGTAGTATTCTAGAAGCTGACCGACTAACTTGTGTTGCTGTAGTACTCTAGAAGCTGGCCGACTAACTTGCGTTGCTGTAGTTCTCTAGAGGCTGATCTTACTTGTGTTGCTATAGATCTGCAGAAGCTGAGCTTACTTGTGTTGCTATAGATCTGTAGAAGCTGAGCTTACTTGTGTTGCTCTAGAGCTGTAGAAGCTGAGCTTACTTGTGTTGCTATAGATCTGTAGAAGCTGATCTTACTTGTGTTGCTATAGAGCTGTAGAAGCTGAGCTTACTTGTGTTGCTATAGAGCTGTAGAAGCTGAGCTTACTTGTGTTGCTATAGATCTGTAGCAGCTGATTACTCACTTGTGACATGGATCCAGTAGCTGGCGTGCGCTGCTTCTGCATGCGGTCCATACTGAGAGCAGAGGTTGTCTGAGAGACCAGCAGCAGAACCGTGGCGAGGAGAAGCACCGTAGTGGGACACTGGAGAGACTTCATGTCTGGGGAGAAGAGATCAGAACAACGTTTAACGAGAAGCAAATAGGAATAAAAAGAGTAAAGAAGAGGAGACAGCGTTCACCTACTGGGTTGGTGTCCTCTGTTATCCGTGGTACTGGTGAAGGAGCAGGAGATCAGCAGACGAGTCCAATTGCAACGTCTCACCCAGTCTTTTAAACGGTCTCCCTCTGGTCACATGACATCGTTTTTGATTGACAGCTGGCCAGTCGGGCCTGTGTGCAGCGTGATGAAGGAATGCTGGGTGATAAAGCACTCAGTGTGTTTCTTTGTTCAGCCGTTAAGAGCATTTGACTGAAGCCTCCACAATAAAACAATTAGCTGAGATCCACACGCTTGCCTTCATCTCGGCAAACACCAGGGATTCTCTAATGGGACAATTAGCCAAGCGCTAATAACGTGAGCAGGCCCCATTTGCTTCACAGATAAGAGCGCTTCAAACAGAGCAGTTCAAACAGCACGGCAGCAAGGAAGTCTCTCATGCTTCAAAAAATGTGTTCATTTAATCTGTTTAAATAAGGTGCCTCTTTATTAGTTATGTAATGTAAAAGTACTAATGAACACACATCTAGGAATTCCCGGAACTGACGGTTGTGGTGAATTATGTCTTAAGCGGGTGTGCTTGCTCACCACTGTATCAACAAAACCAAAGTAAATGTTACATAATCGATAGAAATGTATTTATAAAATATAGATATGTATTTATTATTATACATTAACACTTCAAAACTATATAAATGTATAATACATTCACATCTATAAACAATGTACCTGCTGTAATTCAGGGGGCACCACCTGTGTATATCTGGGTTGAATATGGTCATTCAATGTTTAAGGTCAGGGTGTACATTTTGAGTGTGCACCCTTGTGATGTTTGATTTAAATCTTTACTTAAAACGACAAAGGAAACAAACCCTGACTGACTAATCATTATCGCAAGGAGAGGGACCTGCCTGGCCCCTGTGGTGGGAATTTGGACCACGACAATCGTTTCTGTGTAAGAATAAGAATAATAACTGTTTAAGAATAAAATAAAACAATTGGGGTAATATGTTTAAGTAATAAACATACAATAAACAATAATCCATACAACAAAAATATAACAATCTGAGGCCTCACAATAATCTGAGGCCTCAGATGGGAGTTCACCCTGTGTCTATCTAAGAGCTTAGCAAGGAGAAGTCCACTGCATTTGCACAAGCAAGGACTTCTTCTACAGTGGCACAGGTCTTGGAAATGCTGAGAACAAGTTGTTCTATACTACTAACAAAACAGTATTTTAGCTATACAAGTACGTAACTTGTTCTATGCTCTTTTTTTCTCCTTTTCTTTTGGCCAGCATCAAATCGATACAATATTTCCTCAATAGTTTTTCCAATTATGATTGACGTGGATTCTCACCGTGTTAAATCTTGAGCTCTCCCGGAGTCCCCCTTGGGGCCTCTCCATAACCCGCAGGGATTATCAGTCCGTCGACGTGTGGCTCGGAGGTCCGTGAGGAGAGCGGAGATCCCACTTCTGACCTCCAAGTATGTGGTGGGAATTTGGACCACGTCAATCGTTTCTGAGTAAACTGTTTAAGAATAAAGAGTCACCCGAACTCATAACAATTAGGGCCATATGTGCAAGTAATAAACATAAAATAACATACAGTAAACTTACATTAATCCATACAACAAAAATATAACAATCCGAGGCCTCACAATATCCGAGGCCTCAGATGGGAGTTCACCCTGCGTCCAATGCAGAAGTCCTTTCTCAAGCAAGGACATCTTATACAGTGGCACAGGTCTCGGAAATGGTGAGAACAGCTCTGCTCCCCAAATGATTTGATGGAAAAATCCATAATGTTGTTTCCCCTTCATCATGAAAGCTCTGTCTCCTATTCCTTGCATTTTCTAGCCCCCCTACCTGTTTCTAGCGTTACCTAGTGTTAACCTTTGTGCCTGGGGTATACCGGTCATAAGGGAGTAGGGATCCCCTTATGCATTGTTCTACTTGACGAGAACACAGGAAACTCTGTCCTTTAGGTAAACATTATTGGATTTGATCATTGACAATTACACTGTGAAGTCTCATCTGTCCTAGACACAATATCTCATTAAAAAAATGGTCACGACAGATGTCATAAAGGAGGAGACGCAGCGGTGACTTCTCACTTGTATTCTTTGCCCATTGAGCACCCAAAGGGTGTCGGCGAAAAGGCAGAATGTGAAAATATAATTTTCCCATTACACGCAGACAAAGACAAACTGTCACACTGTATTTACTATTGTAAACATATTTATAAGCTACATGTATTTATTAATACATTCATATTAATCAACAATGTACATGTATTTATTCATAAATGAAAATGTATGTTACATGTATTAATACATTAACGCTACATTAAGGTTTATAAAGAACTTTTATTAACATTTATAGACTATTTTAGGAATGGTGAGATGGTTATTTTATATAGTTAGGTTTTTCCGGGAGGCCGAAAGCTATTGGCTTTTAGATAATTATAGATTTGTGCATAAAAACAAGCATGTCATTTGGCAGCTTTTGTTGTAATAATGATAATATAATGATAATAATTATTTTTGAGTTTGAGTACTTTCTCACTCAAATATTTTTGAGTTTGAGTACTTACTCACACTCAAGGATACGTTCCACACAGCTTATATGGTCATATCATATTCATTTAGCAGATGCTACATTGCATGTAACATTAAATGCTCCACAAATCGACGCACATAAAACAGTAAATTATTAAGAAAACAATCACTAAAATATCAAATCAATATGATTCTATTTACAATTTAGACAAAGTAACTGAGCGGCGTGCATGGACCTGCGTGATAGATTCCTGAAGCAATATCTTCTTCTCTGTTTGGAATGTAAAACAGAAAGAAAACGCTTGCCCCGTGCTGGTTGCTATGAAGCCCTTGGGATGTGGACATGACCATCTTCAGTTGGCTCATTCAGTACACAATGTTTTTTTTAAGCCCACAAATTTAATGAAACGAACTACTTAATACAATAAAAAAAGATTCAGACACTGCATAACCAAAACAATTTAGACATGTGATAACAGAGTCTTTGAATGAAAACATATTCATACATTCCAACGTGATCCTATAGAAGAATGGAAAAGTAAAAAACTATTTATATTAAAAGATAATAACTTACACAATGAAACAAAACAAAATAATCTGATCTGAAAATGAGTTTAAACAAGCATGTCCTACTTGTGAACTAGTATTGTACTAATGGTTAGAGATTCCGAAGGAACACAACAGTAAACAGTATTCTACTAACTATCACTTCCAGATTCCACAGCAGCACAATTGTAAATAGTATTGTACCAACTAGTTGTTTGAGATTCAAGAGCAACACAACAGGTGCACATTAGTGTAATAACAAGTGCTTCCAGATTCCACAGCAACACAACAGTAAACAGTATTGTACTAACTAGTGGTTCTAGACTCCACAGCAACACAATAGTATACAGTATTGTACTAACTAGTGGTTCTAGAATCCACAGCAACACAACAGGTAAACAGTATTGTACTAACTAATGGTTATAGTTTCCAGAGCACCACAACAGTAAACGGTATTGTACTAACTAGTGGTTTGAGATTATAGAGCAACAAAAAAAGAGGCTCAACATTTGTAAGGAGTTGGAAGACAAAGCTTCAAATTACATCTTGATGGTTGATGCAAACAATTAAATGTGCTTCTTAAATCAGGGTTAAGATAGGGTATTGTGTTCTTCATTAAAAATTATGAAGTATTAATGACAACACATTAAAGTTCTTCATGATTCTTCGTTCACATATTTATTATACCCATCAGATGAGCGCCACCAAAGCCTCCGATGTATAAAATAGAATTCTGCAGAAGGTTGCAATAAACGCACCCTGTCTCCTCCCAGTGGCCAATGTAAGTACTTCAACTCAAGTCCCCGAGTCAGCTTCCACTTATAGTAAGCTTCTTAGTATTTGTTGGTACAAATATAAGTTAGTAAAATGTATATAGCCTTGGGGTTAAAAATATTGATGGTATACTATGGTATACGCATTATCAATTATGTTTGGCAGTACAAGCAAAATTACCATGAACAAACATTCATTGAGATAGTTTATATAGTAAAGTAGTTGAAACAGTAGCAGTTATAGTAGTGTTAATAGTAGATTAGAAGTGACTACTACTAGTTTTTCTAATAGTTAATCAAATACAAGCAGGAGTAACGCTACAATCGAGGCAGTCTCCCAAGGATACTTCAAGTGTGAGTAACGGAACCAAACAAGTATTAGTCGTATTAATAGTGAGGAGGACTACCACTGCTTCATGCACACTCGGCAGCGGCTGATGATGCTGCCTGGACAGTCTCCCTTCACCGTCTGGGCCCTGGGCTTACTGCAGACAGATTATAGGGCATGTACAGTATATAGTTATTATCAGGTACACACAGGTGCATATAGAGGGTATTTCTGTAGTTATTATCACGTAGACATGTTCATATAGAGGGCACGTATATAGCTTATACGTCAAACTTAGTCAACTCAGAACTGTGATTCCACTTAAAAATGTCTCGGGTACTGCCCTACCCCATTGCTTCCCTTCTTCTCTGAAGCATTTCCCCCTCCACTAAACTTTTTTTTGTGAGAACCCTGGATTGCCAATACCTGAAGAGCTGGTTTGGGTCCAGGGCCGCCAGCCAGTAGCTGTACGAGTCTGTGTAGTAGTTGCAGGTGCCTCTGCCGTGACACTCGATGAAGGGAATCTTCCTGAACTCCTGGAGGCAGGATCCTGGGGAGGCCAGGGGCTGGCCAGATCCTTCTGAGCCAACGCCCGTTTGCTACAGGAATACATTTACATTTATCCGAAGCGACTTACTCACTATTTGTCGGAAGAAGGAGAAACAATATATGTCTGTCGGCACAGTAAGGATGTTCATAGAACAAAGTGCCACGCTCCATCAATCGCTGGGTTAACCCATTCCCCATATACAACAAGATAGCTAGGATAATACACTACACAATGCTCAGTTTTATTCTAAAGTGCCAGGATGTGCAACATACAATGGGTGTGTAAGAGGGGTGGTGGTGGGGGGAGCTATGCAGAGTCACTATGCACAATTATTTGACTAAGGCTTACCAATGAGTCTATGTAGTAGGATGTGTGCGTGTGTTGCTAATGGGTGGATGCGTGTCGCCAAGTGGTGGATGTGTACGTATTTATCCCAGGGGGAGGGGGGACGTGTTCCTCACCATGACAAACGAGTATCCTGACCAGAGGGACTGCCACCCTGCCGGACAGACTGGGACCTGGACAGTTTGGCTATGGATGGCGATCACATTGGACCTGGTCTCGCACACAGCGCACCTGAAACATGGCACGGGTTAGTCACACCCTAACCCCTCCTGCGCCCTAGCCACTGTTAAACCTACCTAGTACATCCAGACCTTTAATAGACTTGATACAATGCAGCAGGGCTAGGGTTCGACTTGGACAGACCTTCATTACACAGCCTTTTACATTAATGTCAACATGAGGTCAAGGAGAGTTGCACCTCTACAACGTGAATCGGTAAGAACCTCGCGGCCCAGGTTCACATATTCAGATGGAACGCATGGGTTTGGTTGTCTTGTATGGTGGTGGCGTGTTATGTGGTGGTTGTGAGTGTGGTGGTCTGTTGTTTTAGGGTTAGTGTATGTTGGGGTCAGAGTTAGTGTATGTTAGGGTTAGTGTATTTGAGGGTGAGTGTATGTTAGGTTAGTGTATGTTAGGGTAAGTATGTTAGGATTAGGTTAGTGTGTAGTGAGTGTAACATAATTCACCTACAGTATTTTGTTATGTGTTGTTCTTTACACTGTGTTAGGCATGTCGTTTACTGTCTCTGTGTTTCAGGGATCGCTGTCCCTTTAAGGATTACGAGCTTCTCATGACGCGGAGCCCGATGCGGCATATGTTCACTTGCAGCACGTTTTGATTCCTGTTTTCTAAAACTAAATAAACGAGTCACACAACTGTGTGCTCAACGTGCAAAATTGTATCCTTCATTTAATGCAATTTCCACAAGTGTATGTTAATGCATGTTAGGTTAGTGTATGTTAGGGTAAGTGTATGTTGGGTAAGTGTATGTTATGGTTAGTTTATGTTAGGATTAGGTTAGTTTATGTTAGGGTTAGTGAATGTTAGGGTTAATGTATGTTGGGTCAGTGTATGTTAGGGTTAGTGTACGTTAGGATTAGGTTAGTGTATGTTGGGTTAGCGTATGTTAGTGTTAGTGTATGCTGGGTAAGTGTATGTTAGGGTAAATGTATGTTAGGATTAGGTTAGTGTATGTTAGGGTTAATGTACTGCATGTTTTCCTACCGGCTGACATATTTCTCAAGTAAATCTCCAGAGATCATTGCCATATCACTTGGCATTGATTGGTCAGTGGACAGCCAATAGGAGTAGTCGTTACGGGAGGCATAGCGACAGGTGCTGTCAATGTTGCAGAAGAGGAAGGGCATGGTGGTAAAGCGAGGTAGACAACTGCCCAGGGTTCCTGGTGGAGAGAGAGATCATTTTACAATGTTTATATACCTCTGTCTCTCTATCTGCCTGACTTTCTATGTGTGTGTCTGTCTGTCTCTTTTCCTGTCTGTCTGTTTGCCTTCAGGTTTGTTTTTTTGTCTGACTACCTTTCTGTCGGTGTGTGTCTACCTGTCTGTCTGTGTGTGTCTACCTGCCTGTATGTTTGTCTGTCTACCAGTCTGTCTGTGTGTGTCTACCTGCCTGTATGTTTGTCTGTCTACCAGTCTGTCTGTGTGTGTCTACCTGCCTGTATGTTTGTCTGTCTACCTCCCTGTCTGTGTGTCTAGCTGCCTGTCTGTGTGTAGGTACCTAGGTCTTGTCCATGTGCTCTGTTGTTTCCGTTGATGAAGAGGAGGGAGTATCCAGAGAAGAGGAGGCGGGACCCTGCAGGGCATAGAGGAAGGCTCTGCTGCTGGCTGTGTCTGGTGAACAGGAAGCTGTCTGGTTCCCCTCTGATGAAGGGCCCTGGGGGCCCCGGGGTCCCGGGGGGTCCCTTGGCGCCCATCAGTCCCTCATCCCCTTGAATACCTGCAGAAACAATTATTACACCAGATGGGTATTCACTGTCCAACCCCTAGCTGTCTAGCCCTGCTCCTTAATGACCTGTCTCTGTACTGTCTAAACCCAACCTGCTCCTTAATTACCTGTATCTGTACAGTCTAACCCCTACCTGCTCCTTAATTACATGTCTCAGTACTGCCCAGCCCCTACCTGTTCCTTAATGACCTGCCTCTTTACTGTCTTACCCCTACCTGCTCCTTAATGTCCTGTATCTGTACTGTCTAACCTAGCCTGGGTAAACCCGTGCTACCTTGCACGCAATTTCATTTTGCGCTGCTAGGCAGCTTGGATTCCACGGATCAGATTTTCGCCTGAGATAGGGAACCAATCACAGAACGGGGAGGGACGACAAGACGATGACGACGTCTATGCAACACACCCATCGGCTTCTTCCTCATCAAATTTCTGTCGCTCTACATACGTCATCTGGTATAATTGAAACGATATGAGGCTATGAGCTACGTACAGACTCATATGATAGACATTCGTAGCGCTCAATAAACGGCTCCGGGCAATCGTAAACCACGCCTCAAATACGAGAAAATGAATGCGTGGTTCCAAGACCTCTTCTCAATGTAGATTGAGATGAGGTCTGGCGTTAGCCAGGCTATGTCTAACCCCTACCTGCTCCTAAATGTCCTGTATCTGTAGTGTCAAACCCCAACCTTCTCCACGCCTCACCATACAACTCCTTGATTATTCACTATCTGACATTGCATAGATAGACTATGTGCAAGTTCTCCTGATTTTCTCCTAGTTCATCTCTCACCTTGTGATCCCAGAGGACCCGAGTCTCCCTTTGGTCCCGGCACTCCTGGTAGTCCAGCAGGTCCGTCTCCACCAGAAGGTCCTCCTGGCCCCGGAGAGCCTTTGGAGACCAAAGCAGCATTAGATTAATCACTAGGATGTTTCACTATCTATGATGTATCTCTTTCACTTAATGTATTACTATGATGTTCCACTGTCTATTTACTATCTATTATTATGATATATGACTATGATGATCATTATGTATCATCAAATTTTATATATATATATATATATATAGATAGATCTATAGATTTAAACCAGTTTACGTTACCTGCAGGACCTTGCCTTCCAGCAACCCCCTGAGCCCCCACCTGTCCCTCATATCCATGGTAACCAGGTAAGCCTTTATCTCCAGGTGTTAAAAGCACTTCCTGAAAAAAGTCTTTGCCTTTGGGACCTGTTGGGGAAAGTTAATAGTTACTAGAATCTAAAACCCCAAGTAACTAGTAACTATTACCCCCAGTCACTAGTTACTATTACCCCTAGTCACTAGTAACTATTAATCCCAATAACTAGTAACTATTAGCCCCAGTTACTAGTAACTATTACCCCCAGTAGCTAGTAACTATTACCCCCAATCACTAGTAACTATTAGCCTTGGTTATAAATGTAACCCTCAGTTACTAGTAACTTAAACCCTCAGTTACTGGAAACCATTTCTGAGGGTTCTGTGAAAGTACTTTATTAATGTTTTTTAAAGTAATCCGTTCTACAGGGTAGTTAGGTATTGACAGTAGTAATAAGTCTGGACTACAGTGAAATTAAGTAATAATAGCAGTTATAAGGCTAGACTACAGTGTAAAACAGTATTAATAGCAGTAATAAGTCTGGACTACAGTGAAGTAAAGTATTAATATCAGCAATGAGTCTGGACTACAGTGTAGTAATGTATTACAGTTGTAATAAATCTGGACTACAGCTAAGTAAAGTATTAATAGCAGTAATAAATCTGTTATAGTGGTATACACAATTAATAGCAATTTTAAGTCTGGACTAGTGAAGTTAAGTATTAATAGCAGCAATAAGTCTGGACTACAGTGTAATACAGTTAATAGCAGTAATAGATGAGGACTACAGTGTAGTAATGTATTAATAGCAGAATGATGACGTGATGATGATCTTTCAGTACCTGGCTTCCCTGTGGGTCCTTTGACACCCAGTAGACCGTCCTCCCCGGCCTTCCCTGCTTCTCCCTTCTGACCTACACACACACACACACACACACACACACACACACACACACACACACACAACCTGGGGTTATGAGGGTTAGAGTTAGGATTAGGGTTATGTTTAGGGGTTAGGGTTCTGGGTAGAGGTGGGGTTAAGGGATATGTTAGGGGATAGAGTTAGGGTTCGGGGGTAAGGTTAAGGCATAGAGTTGGGGATAGGGGTTGTGGTTGGAGTTCGGGTGGAGTTGGGGGTAGGCATGGGATTAGGGGAAAGGAACAAGGTGGGGGTGGACTGTTTTGTCTGGTAGGTAAGGGGTTAGGGTTGGAGTTAGGGGGTAAGGTTATTGTAGGGGACAGGGTTGGGGATAGGGGTGAGAGGTAGAGTTAGGGTTGGGGATAGGGGATAGAGATAGGGTTGGGTTTAGGTTGGGCAACATGCTGCACCTCTTACCAATGGGCCCCATGTTGCCCAGGTCCCCGCTCAGGCCTTTGAGTCCTGATTGACCTCTGCTTCCCTCTGGACCCTTGCAGCAAAGAAGAATCGGATTAACTCTACCCTTAATTTAAATCAGATCACAACTAACCTATTCACCAACTAGGATTTAATATGTCATTAACTATCCAACTAACCACTCCCAACTCAATCCTTACTAACTAACTCTTACTTACTAACACTTACTAACTAACTCCTCCTAGGAAGCCCCTGACTTACTCCAAACATACTCCCAACTAACTAACTAGCTCACCGATTAAGTTTGAAGCTTCATAGCTAACTCACCTGCTGGCCTTGTGTTCCACGGTTTCCACGGCAACCAGGTGACCCAAGTAAGCCCCTGGCTCCTTTACTCCCTTTACTGCCTTTGAGCCCTGGCCCTGGGGGGCCTGGGGGCCCTGGGGTCCCGTGGAGGCCTGGAGACAGGGACGGCACATTAGCCTAGGGGCCTTCATGTACACATGCATACGTTTACGAGATTGATTACATTTATGAGATTGCGATTGTGTGTGTATGTGTGTGAGTCCCACCTCTGGGTCCCAGGGCCCCAGTGTGGCCCCGGTCTCCCTTGGGCCCGCGGGAACAGAGGCCGTCCATGCCTGGTCTGCCGGGTTGACCCCCTGGGCCGGGCCTACCAGGGAGGCCCACGTTCCCTGGAGGGCCGGGTTGGCCGGGGGGGCCCTCAGGACCAGAGAGCCCCACCTCACCCTTCAGTCCTAGGGGAGCGGAGAGAGGAAAGGACGGCTGCAACTAGTACTGGTCCTACAACTAGTAGTAGTGGTCATTGTACAAATATTAGAAGTAGAAGGGGTTAGAAGGGTTCAGGGGGGCCTACGGTAAGAAGGGTTCAGGTAGGGTTAGGATTAGAAGGGTTCAGGTAGGGTTAGTAGGGTTCAGGTAGGGTTAGTAGGGTTCAGGTAGGGTTAGAAGGGTTCAGGTAGGGTTAGTAGGGTTCAGGTAGGGTTAGAAGGGTTCAGGTAGGGTTAGGATTAGAAGGGTTCAGGTAGGGTTAGTAGGGTTCAGGTAGGGTTAGTAGGATTCAGGTAGGGTTAGTAGGGTTCAGGTAGGGTAAGATGGGTTCAGGTAGGGTTAGTAGGGTTCAGGTAGGGTTAATAGGGTTCAGGTAGGGTTAGTAGGGTTCAGGTAGGGTTAGAAGGGTTCAGGTAGGGTTAGAAGGGTTCAGGTAGGGTTAGTAGGATTCAGGTAGGGTTAGCAGGGTTCAGGTAGGGTTAGTAGGGTTCAGGTAGGGTTAGAAGGGTTCAGGTAGGGTTAGTAGGGTTCAGGTAGGGTTAGTAGGGTTCAGGTAGGGTTAACAGGGTTCAGGTAGGGTTAATAGGGTTCAGGTAGGGTTAGAAGGATTCAGGTAGGGTTAGAAGGATTCAGGTAGGGTTAGTAGGGTTCAGGTAGGGTTAGTAGGGTTCAGGTAGGGTTAGAAGGGTTCAGGTAGGGTTAACAGGGTTCAGGTAGGGTTAATAGGGTTCAGGTAGGGTTAGTAGGGTTCAGGTAGGGTTAGAAGGGTTCAGGTAGGGTTAGAAGGATTCAGGTAGGATTAGTAGGATTCAGGTAGGGTAAGATGGATTCAGGTAGGGTAAGATGGGTACAGGTAGGGTTAGTAGGGTTCAGGTAGGGTAAGAAGGGTTCAGGTAGGGTTAGAAGGGTTCAGGTAGGGTTAGAAGGGTCAGGTAGGGTTAGTAGGATTCAGGTAGGGTTAGTAGGGTTCAGGTAGGGTTAGAAGGGTTCAGGTAGGGTTAGAAGGGTTCAGGTAGGGTTTGTAGGGTTCAGGTAGGGTACGAAAGGTTCAGGTAGGGTTAGAAGGGTTCAGGTAGGGTAAGAAGGGTTCAGGTAGGGTTAGTAGGGTTCAGGTAGGGTTAGAAGGGTTCGGGTAGGGTTAGGTGGGTTCAGGTAGGGCTAGAAGGGTTCAGGTAGGGTTAGTAGAGTTCAGGTAGGGTTAGAAGGATTCAGGTAGGGTAAGATGGGTTCAGGTAGGGTAAGATGGTTTCAGGTAGGGTTAGTAGGGTTCAGGTAGGGTAAGAAGGGTTCAGATAGCGTTAGAAGGGTTCAGGTAGGGTTAGAAGGGTTCAGGTAGGGTTAGAAGGGTTCAGGTAGGGTTTGTAGGGTTCAGGTAGGGTAAGAAAGGTTCAGGTAGGGTTAGAAGGGTTCAGGTAGGGTAAGAAGGGTTCAGGTAGGGTTAGTAGGGTTCAGGTAGGGTTAGAAGGGTTCGGGTAGGGTTAGGTGGGTTCAGGTAGGGTTAGAAGGGTTCAGGTAGGGTTAGTAGAGTTCAGGTAGGGTTAGAAGGATTCAGGTAGGGTAAGATGGGTTCAGGTAGGGTAAGATGGGTTCAGGTAGGGTTAGTAGTGTTCAGGTAGGGTAAGAAGGGTTCAGATAGGGTTAGAAGGGTTCAGGTAGGGTAAGATGGGTTCATGAAGGGTTAGAAGGGTTCAGGTAGGGTTAGTAGGGTTCAGGTAGGGTTAGAAGGGTTCAGGTAGGGTTAGAAGGGTTCAGGTAGGGTTAGTAGGGTTCAGGTAGGGTTAGGTGGGTTCAGGTAGGGTTAGAAGGGTTCAGGTAGGGTTAGTAGGGTTCAGGTAGGGTAAGATGGGTTCAGGTAGGGTAAGATGGGTTCAGGTAGGGTTAGTAGGGTTCAGGTAGGGTAAGAAGGGTTCAGATAGGGTTAGAAGGGTTCAGGTAGGGTTAGAAGGGTTCAGGTAGGGTTAGTAGGGTTCAGGTAGGGTTAGTAGGGTTCAGGTAGGGTTAGAAGGGTTCAGGTAGGGTTAGAAGGGTTCAGGTAGGGTTAGTAGGGTTCAGGTAGGGTTAGAAGGGTTCAGGTAGGGTAAGATGGGTTCAGGTAGGGTAAGTAGGGTTCAGGTAGGGTAAGAAGGGTTCAGGTAGGGTAAGAAGGGTTCAGGTAGGGTAAGAAGGGTTCAGGTAGGGTTAGAAGGATTCAGGTAGGGTTAGGTGGGTTCAGGTAGGGTTACAAGGGTTCAGGTAGGGTTAGTAGGGTTCAGGTAGGGTAAGAAGGGTTCAGGTAGGGTTAGAAGGGTTCAGGTAGGGTTAGATGGGTTCAGGTAGGGTTAGATGGGTTCAGGTAGGGTAAGCGTTAGAAAGGTTCAGGTAGGGGTAAAAAGGTTCAGGTAGGGTTAGGGTTACAAGGGTTCAGGTAGGGTTAGTAGGGTTCAGGTAGGGTTAGTAGGGTTCAGGTAGGGTTAGAAGGGTTCAGGTAGGGTTAAAAGGGTTCAGGTAGGGTTAGTAGGGTTCAGGTAGGGTTAGAAGGGTTCAGGTAGGGTAAGATGGGTTCAGGTAGGGTAAGTAGGGTTCAGGTAGGGTAAGAAGGGTTCAGGTAGGGTAAGAAGGGTTCAGGTAGGGTAAGAAGGGTTCAGGTAGGGTTAGAAGGATTCAGGTAGGGTTAGGTGGGTTCAGGTAGGGTTACAAGGGTTCAGGTAGGGTTAGTAGGGTTCAGGTAGGGTAAGAAGGGTTCAGGTAGGGTTAGAAGGGTTCAGGTAGGGTTAGATTGGTTCAGGTAGGGTTTGTAGGGTTCAGGTAGGGTAAGAAAGGTTCAGGTAGGGTTAGAAGGGTTCAGGTAGGGTAAGAAGGGTTCAGGTAGGGTTAGTAGGGTTCAGGTAGGGTTAGAAGGGTTCGGGTAGGGTTAGGTGGGTTCAGGTAGGGTTAGAAGGGTTCAGGTAGGGTTAGTAGAGTTCAGGTAGGGTTAGAAGGATTCAGGTAGGGTAAGATGGGTTCAGGTAGGGTACGATGGGTTCAGGTAGGGTTAGTAGTGTTCAGGTAGGGTAAGAAGGGTTCAGGTAGGGTTAGTAGGGTTCAGGTAGGGTAAGATGGGTTCAGGTAGGGTAAGATGGGTTCAGGTGGGGTTAGTAGGGTTCAGGTAGGGTAAGAAGGGTTCAGATAGGGTTAGAAGGGTTCAGGTAGGGTAAGATGGGTTCATGTAGGGTTAGAAGGGTTCAGGTAGGGTTAGAAGGGTTCAGGTAGGGTTAGAAGGGTTCAGGTAGGGTTAGAAGGGTTCAGGTAGGGTTAGTAGGGTTCAGGTAGGGTTAGTAGGGTTCAGGTAGGGTTAGAAGGGTTCAGGTAGGGTTAGAAGGGTTCAGGTAGGGTTAGTAGGGTTCAGGTAGGGTTAGAAGGGTTCAGGTAGGGTAAGATGGGTTCAGGTAGGGTAAGTAGGGTTCAGGTAGGGTAAGAAGGGTTCAGGTAGGGTAAGAAGGGTTCAGGTAGGGTAAGAAGGGTTCAGGTAGGGTTAGAAGGATTCAGGTAGGGTTAGGTGGGTTCAGGTAGGGTTACAAGGGTTCAGGTAGGGTTAGTAGGGTTCAGGTAGGGTAAGAAGGGTTCAGGTAGGGTTAGAAGGGTTCAGGTAGGGTTAGATGGGTTCAGGTAGGGTAAGGGTTAGAAAGGTTCAGGTAGGGTTAAAAGGGTTCAGGTAGGGTTAGGGTTACAAGGGTTCAGGTAGGGTTAGTAGGGTTCAGGTAGGGTTAGTAGGGTTCAGGTAGGGTTAGAAGGGTTCAGGTAGGGTTAGAAGGGTTCAGGTAGGGTTAGTAGGGTTCAGGTAGGGTTAGAAGGGTTCAGGTAGGGTAAGATGGGTTCAGGTAGGGTAAGTAGGGTTCAGGTAGGGTAAGAAGGGTTCAGGTAGGGTAAGAAGGGTTCAGGTAGGGTAAGAAGGGTTCAGGTAGGGTTAGAAGGATTCAGGTAGGGTTAGGTGGGTTCAGGTAGGGTTACAAGGGTTCAGGTAGGGTTAGTAGGGTTCAGGTAGGGTAAGAAGGGTTCAGGTAGGGTTAGAAGGGTTCAGGTAGGGTTAGATGGGTTCAGGTAGGGTAAGGGTTAGAAAGGTTCAGGTAGGGTTAAAAGGGTTCAGGTAGGGTTAGGGTTACAAGGGTTCAGGTAGGGTTAGTAGGGTTCAGGTAGGGTTAGTAGGGTTCAGGTAGGGTTAGAAGGGTTCAGGTAGGGTTAGAAGGGTTCAGGTAGGGTTAGTAGGGTTCAGGTAGGGTTAGAAGGGTTCAGGTAGGGTAAGATGGGTTCAGGTAGGGTAAGTAGGGTTCAGGTAGGGTAAGAAGGGTTCAGGTAGGGTAAGAAGGGTTCAGGTAGGGTAAGAAGGGTTCAGGTAGGGTTAGAAGGATTCAGGTAGGGTTAGGTGGGTTCAGGTAGGGTTACAAGGGTTCAGGTAGGGTTAGTAGGGTTCAGGTAGGGTAAGAAGGGTTCAGGTAGGGTTAGAAGGGTTCAGGTAGGGTTAGATGGGTTCAGGTAGGGTTAGATGGGTTCAGGTAGGGTAAGGGTTAGAAAGGTTCAGGTAGGGTTAAAAGGGTTCAGGTAGGGTTAGGGTTAGAAGGGTTCATGTATGGCAGAAGGGTTCAGGGAGGGTTAGATGAGGTCATGGTAGAGGAGTGTAATGATAGTGATGAGACGGTTCTCACCAGATCGTCCTTTGTCTCCATCTGCTCCCTTTGGGCCGACACCAGGACCTGACCACACCAATAGCCGTGAAGCAAGGTTAAACCCAACCAATCGGAACGGCAATTACAGCTTGAAGGAAAGATACTACAATCTTTTACTCATCTCTTTGAATTAGTTTGTGAGTAAAAAAGTGAATAACACACTAAATGCTTTCGAGGAGCACAGAGGGACAAGATCAGTAATCCAATGCAGACCCAGACATTTCATATCTCCTAAGCTCACCTCCCAAATCTCCTTTCTCCCCAGCTGGGCCAGGGATCCCATCCCGACCCTGGTTTCCTCTGAGTCCTGCTGGTCCCGGGTTGCCTGCGGCTCCTCTGTTACCTGGTGAGTTCAGACAGTGACTACCAACAGCTAGCTGGCTCCTGTTACCTGGTGAGTTCAGACAGTGACTAACAACAGCTAGCTGGCTCCTGTTACCTGGTGGGTGCAGACAGTGACTATCAACAGCTAGCTGGCTCCTGTTACCTGGTGAGTTCAGACAGTGACTAACAACAGCTAGCTGGCTCCTGTTACCTGATGAGTTCAGACAGTGACTAACAACAGCTAGCTGGCTCCTGTTACCTGGTGGGTGCAGGCAGTGACTACCAACAGCTAGCTGGCTCCTCTGTTACCTGGTGGGTAGACATGGGAGCGTACCTATGTTTCCCGGGTCCTATGTTCCCCGGGTCCTATGTTCCCCGCTTTGTATGTGACCAGGGAACATAAGAGCAAATCTTTTTTTCGTAGGATGGTAGGGGCAAGTACCGCCTTTTTTGCCTCTGATTCGCCTTTGATTGGTTAGAATGTCTCTCCTTTGATTGGTTATGATTAGGGTTAGGTTTAGGGTTAACCCTCACCCTAACCCTAACCCTAACCATAACCCTAAACCTGACCCTAACCCTTTGCACCCGGGGACAATAGGACCTGGGGAACATAGGGATGACCCCCTAGACATAGACTGTCTAGCAGCTGTTTAGCTCCTCTTTTACCTTGTTGGAAGACATTGACTATCTACTAGCTAGCTTGATCCTCTGTTTCTGGTGGGGAGGCATTGACTACATAGCAGCTAAGCAGCTACACAACATGAACCCAACATTACCTTTGAGGCCATCGGGTCCTGGACAGCCATTGGCTCCCGGTCGTCCATCAGCACCTCTGTTTCCTAGCAACCCAGGGGGTGCTTGGAGGCCAAAAAAAGACAATCATCAATTAAACTGAGTGTGTTAAGATAAGGTAATACACACCTCTGGATGTGTTTATATAGGCTAATTAACACCTCTGGATGTGTTAAGATAAAGTAAGCCATACCGCTGGATATGTTAGGATAAGTTAGCACAAACCTCTGGATTTCTTAAGATAAGGTACCAAACCCCTCTGGGTGTGTTAAGATAAGGTAGTACACACCTCTGGATGTGTTTAGATAAGGAAATACACACCTCTGTATGTGTTAAGGTAAGGTACCACACACCTCTGTATGTGTCAAGGTAAGGTACCACACACCTCTGGATCTGTTAAGATAAGGAAGTACACACCTCTGGATGTCTTAAGATAAGGGAGTACACACCTCTGGAAGTGTTAAGATAAGGCAGTACACACCTCTGGGTCCAGGGACCCCCAAACGTCCTTTGGGCCCAAAGATGCCAATGTTTCCTGGGACGCCAGCTGGGCCTGTATCCCCTCTCTCCCCCTTCCTGGATGGAGATCCAGCTGATCCTGGTTCTCCCTGAGCAACAGAAGAGGAGTGGAGAGGAGTTAGGGTTCAAGGGTTAGTGTTATGGGTCAGGGTTAGTGAAAGGGGTTTGTGTTAGGGGTCAAGGGATAGTGTAAGGGGTCAAGGGTTATTGTTAGAGGTCATAGGTCAGTGTTAGGGGTTGGAGGATAGTGTTAGGGGTCAGGGTTAGGGGTCAAGGGAGATCAAGGGTTCATGTTTAGGGGTCTGCGTTAGTACTAGGGATCAGTGTTAGGGGTTGGAGGATAGTGTTGGGGGTCAAGGCTTAGTGTTGGGGGTCAGTGTTGGGGTCTGGGTGTGTGTAGAATGTTGTAGCACTACCCTCTCCCCCTGCCCTCCTTTGGGTCCAGTTCCGGCAGTACTTGGTTCTCCTTTAGAACCTTTGAGGCCAGTGGAGCCCGGAACTCCATGAGAACCAGTGACGCCTAGCGCAGCAGCACAGCCCTGTTCTCCTTTAAGACCTGGACACACACACACACACACACATGCACAAGCGCACACACACAGACACACACACACACACACACACACACACACACACACACACACACACACACGTATGCACACAAACAGTGTTATTGGTGTTTGTGTCTATGTTATTGATGTGTGTGTGTGTGTGTCTGTGTGTGGTTGTTTGTGTTAATTGTCTGTGGTTGGGTTATTTGTTTGTTTTTTGTGTGTGTGTGTGTGTGTGTGTGTGTGTGTGTGTGTGTGTGTGTGTGTGTGTGTGTGTGTGTGTGTGTGTGTGTGTGTGTGTGTGTGTTTCACCTGGCAGCCCCATGACTCCCGGATCTCCAGGGTCTCCGGGGAAACCAGCAGTTCCAGGTTCTCCATCTCGCCCCGGGTCTCCAGGGAATCCTACCGCCATGATTATTAAAGGTGACATATTATCTCACCAGGTGTGAGTGTGATTAGCCATTACAAATCTGCCTCTTCTGACATCACAAGTGGTCGTGTCCACCTAGCTGTATGACGGATAGATGAGCAACGTTTCCTACAGTCCACTGGGTAGGCTGGTAGACTGATCAATCCAGAATACATCTAGGTGGACACGCCCACTTGTGATGTGTCCTAGGGGTCCTCTAAGGTTATGTGATATAATACTAGGTAGAGTTTGGTTATTATATGATATAATACAATGCAGAAGGTACCTCTGGGGCCTGAGGTTCCTGGTTCTCCATTCTGTCCATCTGGACCAAGGGGCCCTAGGGGTCCACTCTCCCCAGGGGGACCAGTCGGCCCTGGGGACCCTAGTGGACACATGCAAGTTAGCTCCGCGTCACATGTCAGTGAGCTCCAGGCTACATGAACATACAGACAAGCTCACTACATATAAGCCCTGAATTACGTCATGCCTCTCTGGAAACTCATGAGTACATGGTCTGTGTCCAACCCAAGTCAAGATATAAATGCAGAATATTTAAGAAAAAGAATAAGGTCCCTCTTGTTTATCAACGGCATTTCACCAGGAAGTTAAAAAACATTATCTGAACAAGAGGTTTGTCAAATCTGGCAACAGAGTTCACATTCGACTGTCTGGGCCCATCTTCCAAGACCCAGAGATGTCACATCTGAATTTTCATGCGCTCTGTCAAACAATAGGACTGGCTGAAATTCAAATTGACCACACTGGGATGTTACTGTTTTGGACTAACCATGAAGTCCAGAATCTCCAGGATCCCCAAACATCTTGATGGTCACCTCTTCCCCTTTGAGTCCGGGTTCCCCCATGTCTCCTTGGACTCCAGGCTGACCGGCAGAGCCTCTGAGTCCTTCAACACCCAGGGATCCTTCCAGAAGGAAAAGGGACAGCTGGAGAAATGTGCTAGCAAGGGCTCTGTTTCAAACAGCGGTGAGAGAGATGGAAGCGGTACCTTTTGCGCCTGGTTGGCCCGCTTCCCCTATCCTCCCGTCAGCTCCGGGGGTTCCACAAGGACCAGCTGGACCCATATCTCCTCTGGGCCCTGGTTCCAAAGACATGCAGATACAATCCTCAAGTAATGGCTCGCTTAGTGGTAGTCTGTCCTCTAAGTCTCTCATCTTACTGGTTCATTGTTCTCAAATTCTCTCATCTTACTCATCATCTGTCATCTAAGTCTGTCATCTTACTGAAGGTCTGTCCTGTAAGTCTCTCATCTTACTGGTGGTCTACCCTCTAAGTGTCTCATCTTACTGGTGGCCTTTCCTCTAAGTCTCTCCTCTTATTGGTGGTCTGTCGTCTAAGATCTCATCTTACTGGTTCACATTAGGGCTGCTCGATTATGGAAAAAAATCATAATCACGATTATTTATATTGAAATCACGATTATTCAAACGATTATTTTTGAGTTTGAAAACATGATGTATTTATTCAGCATGTCTCTCCCAAAAACACTTTTTAACTGAGAACTTTGAAATTTATCTTAAAAAAATACACAAAATGGTCAAAAAGAAGATTTTCAAATCTAAAATAATGTACAGAAATGTATCCAGTGTTTCTCTTTCTCTCTTCTAAAAAAACTCAATTATATTAGTTTTGTGATCGTTTGACGCTAAAATTGAAATCGAGATTGAAATTCGATTCATTGCCCAGCCCTAGTTCACATTCCTCAAAGTCTCCCATCTTACTGATGGTCTGTCCTCCAAGCTCTCATCGTACTGGCGGTTTGCCCTCAAAGTCTCCCATCTTACTGGTTATCTGTTCTCTAAGCTCTGATCTTACTGGTTATCTGTCCTCTCAGTCTGTCCTCTTACCGGTGGTCCCTGACTCGCCAGCCGTTCCTGGGAATCCTTTCAGGCCTTGGGGTCCTCTGGCTCCAGGAATCCCGTGAAACCCTGGAGGTCCATACGGTCCCACTGATCCCGGGACCCCTTCCCCTGGAAGACCAGATTCCCCTGGTTGGCCTCTCTCCCCTCTGGGCCCTGGGATGACAGGAAGCACATTTAATAAAAAACCTTTGAAACTGGTGTAGCTGTAGTATTAACCTGTACTATTAATCTGCATTACACTGTAATATTAACCTGTAATATTAACCTGCATTACACAGTAGTATTAAGCTGTAGTATTAACTTGTATGTATAATAATATAATAATAATAATTGTATGTATTAACCTGTATCACACTGCATCATTAACCTGTACTAACCAGTAGTATTAACCTGTACGACACCGTAGTATTAACCTGTATTACACCTTAATATTAAGCTGTATCACACCATAGTATTAACCTGTATCACACCGTAGTATTAACCTGTATCACACCGTAATATTAACCTGTATCACACCATAGAATTAACCTGTATTACACTGCAATATTAACCTGTATTACACTGTAGTATTAACCTGTATTACACTGTAGTATCAACCTGTATCACACCGTAATATTAACCTGTATCACACCGTAATATTTACCTGTATCACACCATAGAATTAACCTGTATCACACCATAGTATTAACCTGTATTACGCTGTAGTATTAACCTGTATTACGCTGTAGTATTAACCTGTATAACGCTGTAGTATTAACCTGTATTACGCTGTAGTATTAACCTGTATTACGCTGTAGTATTAACCTGTATTACGCTGTAGTATTAACCTGTATCACACCGTAATATTAACCTGTATCACACCGTAATATTTACCTGTATCACACCATAGTATTAACCTGTATCACACCATAGTATTAACCTGTATTACGTTGTAGTATAAACCTGTATTACACTATAGTATTAACCTGTATCACACCATAGTATTAACCTGTATCACACCATAGTATTAACCTGTATTACGCTGTAGTATTAACCTGTATTACGCTGTAGTATTAACCTGTATCACACCATAGTATTAACCTGTATTACGCTGTAGTATTAACCTGTATTACGCTGTAGTATTAACCTGTATTACACTGTAGTATTAACCTGTATTACGCTGTAGTGTTAACATTTATCCACCAGTCTCTGTGCTAACTTGTGTTGATCTGTATTAACCGGTAGCGGTGTGAACCTGTATTACCTGTGAAGCCGATGAAGCCCCTATCCCCAGGGGCTCCGGGGGGTCCACTGAGCCCCGGCCGACACAGTCCAGCAGGACCAAATGGACCAGGCAAACCGTCTACCCCGGGACACCCTGGTAGCAAGAATTAGTTTCATTTTGAGTTTCAAGTTTGTATGTATTTACATCGTACTATGCTTTAACCCTATTATCCTGCTGACTGCACTGCACTAGTTCCGTCTTTAATTAACCAAATTGCTTGTTTTGCTACAACCACACCCACCCATTATCACCCTTATCGGGGGACAGGGTTTGGGGTGGTCACATAATGCTGCCTGTAAAGCCCTTTGGAACTGTGATTAGGGCTGGAAAGCAAAGGGACTTGGATGTGAATATCATGTGGCTACCTGCTCTGTGCTATTCAATTCAATTGTATTTGTTAAGCCCTTAATCATCATTACAGTCTCAAAGGTCTAAAGTCTAAATATTTATGACATTTATACATTTTTGGCCTGTTAAGTCATTTTTGGCTGCGTCCTGCCACAAAAGGGGACTCTGCTGATTCTGTTAAGTTTCAGAGTAGGTTCTCTACCCTACCTCTGGCTCCTGGGAGTCCATCCCGCCCAGGAGTCCCTGGGGACCCAGGGAACCCACGAACACCAGGGTCTCCACTGGCTCCCACCGAGCCATCCTCTCCTTGGGGCCCGGGGCGCCCCTGACGTCCTGGGACACCCACCGCCCCTTCACCCTGAAACCAGAACCACACAACTCATTGAAAGGGTCCCATTAAGTACAAGATACAGTTCCCTAACCACATTCATTAGTATCTAAGGGGGGTCAGGGGTAACTAACTAATTAGCTTACCCTACATTACCCTAACCCTCTTTCTGTTTTTAAGTTGGTTTCAGTCAGTCTATCTAGAGGATGGTGTGTTGGTCAGTCTATCTAGAGGTTGGTCAATCTATCTGGAGGTTGCTCAGTCTATCTAGAGGTTGCTCAGTCTATCTAGAGGTTGCTCAGTCTATCTAGAGTTATGTATGTTGGTCAGTCTATCTAGAGGTTGCACAGTGTATCTAGAGTTTGGTCAGTCTATCTTGAGGTAGGTGTGTTGGTCAGTCTATCTAGAGGTATGTATGTTGGTCAGTCTATCTAGAGGTAGGTGTGTTGCTCAGTCTATCTAGAGGTAGGTGTGTTGGTCATTCTTTCTAGAGATATGTCTGTTGCTCAGTCAATCTAGAGGTTTGTGCTTTGGTCAGTCTATCTAGAGGTTGGTCAGCCTATCAAGAGTTATGTATGTCGGTCAGTTTATCTTAAGGAAGGTGTGTTGCTCAATCTATCTAGAGGTTGGTCAGTCTATCTAGAGGTAGGTGTGTTGGTCAGTCTATCTAGAGGTATGTATGTCAGTCAGTTTATCTTAAGGAAGGTGTGTTGGTCAGTCTATCTAGATGTTGGTCAGCCTATCTAGAGGTATGTATGTTGGTCAGCCTATCTAGAGGTATGTATGTTGGTCAGTCTATCTAGAGGTATGTATGTTGGTCAGTCTATCTAGAGGTATGTATGTTGGTCAGTCTATCTAGAGGTAGGTTTGTTGGTCAGTCTATCTAGAGGTATGTATGTTGGTCAGTCTATCTAGAAGTAGGTGTGTTGGTCAGTCTATCTAGAGGTTGGTCAGTCTATCTAGAGGTATGTATGTTGGTCATTCTATCTAGTGGTATGTATGTTGGTCAGTCTATCTAGAGGTTATTCCAGCAGTTGTTTGGTCTATTCAGCCATCGCGATACCTTGGGGCCTGGCATCCCTGGGGCCCCTGAGGGACCTGGCCGTCCTCTGCTGCCAAACCCTGAAGGACCAGGGGCACCCGGGGGCCCAAGTTCTCCTGGAGGCAGAGGGGGAACCATATTATAACTTTACAGAATTATTAATGATCATTATGAGAGCACGCTGGCACATATTCGACCCACCAACCAAACAGTATGTAAAATAATACAAAACGATATGTAATGGCTGCAAATGACTTATTTGGGGGCGAGTGATTTTCTGGTCACTCACCCTTCAGCCCTGTGTTCCCTGGGGGCCCCTGGACAGAGAGACCCCTAGCCCCCTTCTCTCCAGATAGCCCCGGGAACCCAGGGAAGCCAGGTAGTCCAGTGTATCCTGTGGAGGGGACTTAGGTTAGTAACAACAACTGATGATGAACACTTATCCTGTAACTAACCCTTACCCTGTAATGAACCATAGTCACTTACCCTGTTACTAGCGATACCCTGTTACTAACCCCTTAACCTTTAACTAACACAAACCAGTAACCCTGTAACTAACCAATAACCCTGTAACTAACCACTTACCTGTAACTTACCACGTACCTGTAACTAACCACTAACCCTTTAACTAACTACTTACCTGTGACTAACCACTAACCCTGTTACTAACCACTTACCCTGTAACTAAACCGGTATCCCTGTTAGCACTTACCTTGTCACTAAGCAGTGACCCTGAAAAGAACCACTTACCTCTAATATAGTTAGTTAGTAACCCTGTAACTTAACACTTACCCTGTTACTAACCCCTAACTCTGGAACTAACGACTTACCCTATACCTGTATAATTATATCATCGAATAAGACCTACCTTCAGGTCCTGGGTCTCCAGGAAGGCCTCTTCCCCCTTTCTCTCCTGGGTCTCCAGGAGAACTTATGGTTCTTCCTGGGGCCCCATCTTCACCTGAACAAACCCATCACGATATAGTGTTTGTATATTAGTGTAGTAAAGTATTGTTTGTACTCGACAAATTAAGTTTAAGCTTAGTAACACTTTAAGCTTTGCCTATGGATTCTGAGTAAATCACACCCATAGACTTCCATTGTTATAGACTGGGAATACTGCATCACATTCACCTCGGTATCCAGGCACCCCTCCTGGTCCAATCACTCCTGGGCTTCCTTTTGGCCCTGGGGCCCCTAGGGGTCCAAACCCAGGCATTCCCTTGATCCCAAGGGGTCCTGTAAGCCCTCTGGGACCAAGCTCCCCGACGGTTCCCCGGTCTCCTTTAGGTCCTGCTGGCCCCTGAAGCCAAAAGTGTAGACTCCTATATTAGTAACTAATACAAACATAATGGTGTCTTACACCACTCTTTAGATTGGATTACATAAGACTGCTGAAGACTGCAATACCACGCTTGAGCACCGGGGCAGAGGTGCTAGACAGTGTCAAAATGCACGGAGGTAAGTGGCGCTATACGCATTATCGATGCTTTTAGAAGGTAGCATAACCCATCATTGCCCCCATAACTTCTCTCTACATTAACACAATCATTATCATCATGATAAAACCATCATTACATCATTAACATCATTACCAAAATCATTGCCATCATCATACTCACAATCATCAGCATGATCATAACACCATCATTACATCATTCCCTTCATTACACCATCATAACACCATCATTACATCATTACCACCATCATTATCCTCATTGCCACCATTATCACTATCATTAACCTCATTACCTCTATACAACCATCATTAGTCATAACCACCTTAGACTCTTTACCACCATCATTAGTCTCTTTACCAACATTACCAACATCATTACCATCATAACCAGCATTTCTGTCATTACTACCAATATTACTATCATTACCATCATGACCATTATTACCAACGCCATGACCAGTTCAGCTGATACTCAACAGTTTACCCTCACACAGCCTTGTGTGTATTACAGCTGACCAGGTGACCCTTCAAAGCCTAGTGTCTAACTCACCAGGTGACCCTTCTCAGCCTAGTGTCTAACTCACCAGGTGACCCTTCAAAGCCTAGTGTCTAACTCACCAGGTGACCCTTCACAGCCTAGTTTGTCTAACTGACCACATTACCCTTCAAAGCCTAGTTTGTCTAACTCACCAGGTGACCCTTCACAGCCTAGTGTCTAACTCACCAGGTGACCCTTCTCAGCCTAGTGTCTAACTCACCAGGTGACCCTTCTCAGCCTAGTGTCTAACTCACCAGGTGACCCTTCACAGCCTAGTGTCTAACTCACCAGGTGACCCTTCACAGCCTAGTGTCTAACTCACCAGGTGACCCTTCAGAGCCTAGTGTCTAACTCACCAGGTGACCCATCACAGCCTAGTTTGTCTAACTGACCACATTACCCTTCAAAGCCTAGTTTGTCTAACTCACCAGGTGACCCTTCACAGCCTAGTGTCTAACTCACCAGGTGACCCTTCTCAGCCTAGTGTCTAACTCACCAGGTGACCCTTCACAGCCTAGTGTCTAACTCACCAGGTGACCCTTCAGAGCCTAGTGTCTAACTCACCAGGTGACCCTTCAGAGCCTAGTGTCTAACTCACCAGGTGACCCTAGTGTTCTCACAGCTGACTCACCGGGTGACCCTTCAGGCCCTGAATTCCTTTTGGTCCTGAGAGACCGGGTGCGCCGCTGGCTCCATGGAGACCAGGCTTCCCAGGGGGTCCCGGGTCCCCGACACATCCATCCTCTCCTGTCCCCTCGATGAAGCCCTTGTCACCTGTTGGCCCTGGAGGGCCAGCCGCACCAGGCATCCCAAACAGACCCTGCATGCAGAATTGAATGTATGCCCTGATGCTTGATTTCACACCATTTACAAAGGTTATACCAATTTCTTAAATCAAGTCACAGTGTATCTAGTTACTACAGAAACGACTATAAGGTCAGTATCTAGTCACGAGCAACTAGTGGCAGTTCAGTAACTGGATATAAATTTGTGACCTGGGGTCCTGGGAGTCCTGTAAGGCCTTTATGCCCTTGTTGACCTTTCAACCCTGGAGCGCCAAAAGGACCTGGTGAAGAGAAGGGGTCATGGTTTATACTGGTTTAGGGTTTATACTGGTTCAGGGTTTATACTGGTTCAGGGTTTATACTTGTTCAGGGTTTATACTGGTTCAGGGTTTATACTTGTTCAGGGTTTATACAGGGTCAGGGTTTATACTGGGTCAGGGTTTATAATGGTTCAGGGTTTATACTGGGTCAGGGTTTATAATGGGTTCGGGTTTATACTGGGTCAGGGTTTATACTGGGTCAGGGTTTATAATGGTTCAGGGTTTATACTGGGTCAGGGTTTATAATGGGTCCGGGTTTATATTGGGTCAGGGTTTATACTGGGTCAGGATTTATAATGGTTCAGGATGTATACTGGGTCAGGGTTTATAATGGGTCCGGGTTTATACAGAGTCATGATGTTTATGAGGGTTAGCCATACCTGTTTCTCCTGATTCACCAGGCTCACCCTGGGGTCCTGGGGGTCCAGGCGTATCAAAGCGAGGGCAGAGCACACACACATCCCCTTTCTCACCTAACACACACACACACACACACATGTCAATCAAAGGAGATTAAAAAATATATAATATAAACACATAATATAGCCTATAATACTGTGGATATTCTGTGGTTTCAACCTCTTCCTCCATAGTTTCCTCTGTTTCCAGGCACTCCCACCAATCCCCGGTGGCCCTTTGTCCCTGCAGGGCCAATATTCCCTGGTAGGAAATCTGTAGCAAGTAGTTAAACACATTTGAGCTCTATTGGCTTAAGTCTAGACTAGATGTGTGTTGTGCCTGGACTAGATGTGTGTTGTGTCTAGACTAGATGTGTGTTGTGTCTAGACTAGATGTGTGTTGTGTCTAGACTAGATGTGTGTTGTGTCTGGACTAGATGTGTGTTGCGTCTAGACTAGATGTGTGTTGCGTCTAGACTAGATGTGTGTTGCGTCTAGACTAGATGTGTGTTGTGTCTGGACTAGATGTGTGTTGCGTCTAGACTAGATGTTTGTTGCGTCTAGACTAGATGTGTGTTGTGTCTAGACTAGATGTGTGTTGTGTCTAGACTAGATGTGGTTTGTGTCTAGAGTAGATGTGTGTTGTGTCTAGACTAGATGTGTGTTGTGTCTAGACTAGATGTGTGTTGTGTCTAGACTAGATGTGTGTTGTGTTCAGTCTAGACTAGATTTGTTTTGTGTTCAGTCTAGACTAGATGTGTGCTGTGTTCAAATCTACACTAGATGTGTGTTGTGACTAAATCTAGACTAGATGTTTGTTGTGTTCAGTCTAGACTAGATGAGTGTTGTGTTCAATCTAGACTAGATGTGTGTTGTGTTCAATCTAGACTAGATGTGTGTTGTGTTCAATCTAGACTAGATGTGTGTTGTGTTGAAATCTACACCAGATCTGTGTTGTGTTTCAGTTTAGAAAGGTTCATCAATCTAGAGGATATAGGTAGACCTAACTATTAGAGATGAGTTAACTAGTAGAGATGGGTTAACTAATAGAGCCTACCTGGTATTCCTGGGACACCGGCCTCTCCAGTCTGCCCTTTGTCTCCAGGGAGTCCAGGCAGACCTTGGGGTCCTGTAAGAATTGGACCTGGTTCTCCTCTCTGTCCACTGGTCCCCTGGATGCCTGGGGGCCCCTGAAAGCCTCCGGGGCCAGGAATACCCTCACCTGAAACAGAAAAATTGACTAAGGGTTCTTCAACTTTACGTCACGTATCCATGGGACCAAACCCAATAAAGGAATCGCAAATTCCGATGTGCTTAGTGTTAGTTAATGTGTTAGAGAGACATAAATAGAGAGAGAGACAAAAATAGATAGACAGAGACAGACAAAGTGAGAGAGACAAAGAGAGACCGACAGAGAGCTATGGAGAGGGATGTTGCATACCTGGCTGACCCGGAAGTCCAGGGAAACCAACCAGGCCTTGAGGAGGAAAAAATAAGAGGTTGGTGAGCTGAGCAATCACAATATAAAGACCTGAACCAGACAATCACAAAGGGAAGGGAACTCATCCCCTAGACCTTGTACTCCACATCCCCTAAACAACACTCTGCTTGTTGTTTGGGTGCACTCTGCTTGTAGTTTGGGCACGCTTGCTTGTTGTTTGGGTGCACTCCGCCGGGTGTTTGGGTAAACTCTGCTGATCTTTGTTGAAATAATTGTAGCCCCAAATAACTTTTGTCATCTAATTTAAATCGGCAGTAGAATCATCAAAAACATAACATGATGTGCACTCTAAAAGCCCTTTCTGAGTCCATCCAACACTGGTGTGTCCATCTCATCCCACCTCTGGATCTGCTTATTTTTTCAAACCAATACATTATTGTTATGTGTATTAATGAGTTCACAATACAAAAGTAGTACTAGTAATAATACCTTGCTCTCCAGGAGGTCCAGGGGGTCCAGGGAGACCAAGTGTTCCCCGCTCGCCGCTCAGGATGTTGTTCACCTGGATGAGCTAAACAAACAAAAATACATCTTAAATGTTTGTATTTATTTATAATATATTTATATTTGCTGCTTTGGCAAGAAGACCAACCTCTCCTGGAGCACCTGAAGGCCCGGTATCCCCTTTCTCCCCCTAGAGAGAACAGGTTAGAGTTGAACAGGTTAGAGATGAATAGGTTAAAGATGAACAGGTTAGAGATGAACAGGTTAAAGATGAACAGGGTAGAGATGAACAGGTTAGAGATGAACAGGTTAGAGATGAACAGGTTAGAGATTATCAGGTTAGAGATGAACAGGTTAGAGATTAACAGGTTAGAGATGAACAGGTTAGAGATTAATAGGTTAGAGATGAACAGGTTAGAGATGAACAGGTTAGAGTTGAACAGGTTAGAGATGAACAGGTTAGAGATGAACAGGTTAGAGATGAACAGGTTAGAGATGAACAGGTTAGAGATGAACAGGTTAGAGATGAACAGGTTAGAGATGAACAGGTTAAAGATGAACAGGTTAGAGATGAACAGGTTAGCGATGAACAGGGTAGAGATGAACAGGTTAGAGATGAACAGGTTAGAGATGAACAGGTTAGAGATTAACAGGTTAGAGATGAACAGGTAAGAGATTAACAGGGTAGAGATGAACAGGTTAGAGATTAACAGGTTAGAGATGAACAGGGTAGAGATGAACAGGTTAGAGATCAACAGGTTAGAGATCAACAGGTAAGAGATTAACAGGTTAGAGATGAACAGGTAAGAGATTAACAGGCTAGAGATTAACAGGTTAGAGATGAACAGGTTAGAGATATAAAGTCTACAATGAAAACATTGACTACCATGTTAGGATAGCCTTAACTACTATGTTAGGATTACAATTACTACCATGTTAGTATAACATAACTGCCATGTTAGGTGTGTGAGTTCATCTTACCTTTGAACCTTCTATTCCAGGTACTCCGATGGCTCCTTGATCCCCTGGCTCTCCCTGCCATGAAAGTCATGGAAGTTACATTGATGCCAGTAAAACTATTAAATAATATGGAGTAATTCAAATAGTGACAGTATTATTAATGCAATGAAATACTGGGGGATGATTTTAAGTTAAGATAAAACAGCATTTATTGGAGGAGGTGGGTTGATTTGCTTCCAGTAAAGCCATATTTTAACAGGTTCAATCCTAATCAATTCAATAATTCAAGCGTAACAGCAACATTTCAGTATCTCGTCAGTGTTGGATAAAACACCAGCATACAACATGGGTGACGATACTCCATCAACGATACAAGGTATGTACAAAGAAGAAGAATATAATAATCTTCTCCATACTGGTATTCCATAAGACCCAAGAGCTCCATCTTTCCCGGGTTCTCCCTGAAAGAGAAAAGCAGAACATCTTTTACACCAGGAATTTGATTCAGTTGGCAGCTAGGAAGCTAACCCTATTTTATTTTATTTAAAGTATATTTTTATATGTTTGATGTATATATCATATTTAGTCTGTTACCAGAGACCCAGGGTTGCCCCTCGCGCCCATAGCTCCTTTAAAGCCCTGTCGTCCCGGGATACCCTGGGGGATGGAATAGTAACAGGGTTAGGTTCCCATAGCCACAGGATTAGGTTCCCCTAGCAAGAGGGTTACGTTCCCCTAACAAGAGGGTTAGGTTCCCCTTGTAAACAGGGTCAGGTACCTTTAGTAACAAGGTTAGGTTCCCATATTAGCAGGGTTGGGTTCCCATAGCGACAGGATGTGGTTCCCCTAGCAACAGCCTGGGCTAGATTCCACCTCATAACAGGATTAGGGACCCCTAACAACAGGGTTAGGTTCCTGTAGCTAAAGGGTTAGGTTCCCCCTAGCTACAGGGTAAGGTTCCACTAGTAAACCGGGTTAGGTTCCGATAGTAACAGGGGTAGGTTCTCCCTAACAACAGGGTTAAGTTTCCCTTACTACTAGGGTAAGGTTCCCCTAGTAAACAGGGTTGGATGCCGATAGTAACAGGGTTAAGTTCCCCTACTACCAGGGTAAGGTTCCCCTAGTAAACAGGGTTAGGTTCCCATTGTAGCAGGGTTATGTTCCCCTAGTAGCCTGATTAAGTTCCTCTTGCAACAGGGTTGGGTTCCCCCAGTAACCGGGTTTAGAACAACAGGCACAGGTTGACAGAATGACAGCTTGGCAGACATGTTGACAGACAGACATGTTGACATACATGCAGGTGAGAAGAGAAAGGTTGGCAGGTGGAAAGGCTGACAGACAGGTCAGCAGACAGACAGGTGGACAGTCAAACAGGTACTCACAGGGGTTCCAGGACATCCCTTTTCGCCCATGTCTCCTGGCTCCCCCTTCAACCACAATATAATTGACTCGTTATTGATCATTTAAGAGGTTATTGATTATTGTAGGTTATTCCTATAGGTCAGGTCTTACCTTGAGTTCGGTTGGCCCCTCAGCATAGAGTTTGACCCCTTTGAGTCCGGGGATGCCTGGAGGGCCCTGGTCACCCTGACAATTGAATTCATTTAGCAAAAACATAGAGGAATAGCAAACCTAAACCTGAAATAAAAGTATTCAATGTATAAAATGTATTTTCCTGCACCAAATTCAAAACAGTGACCATCGTTGTGGACTCACTCCCTCAGCCCTCATAGGGTTGACCTAACTACGTTCCCTTCAGTTTTTCAGATAAATGAAACATCACTTAAGATGGAGACAGGGATTCCCTCGAGGGCACGGGGCAGAGGGCATGTTATGCGACTCTTGAAACACAGGCTTCGTTTAAAATATAGTTTGCGGGCCCACTAGCAACCCTTGATCAGGTGATTTGCGGGAGCGAGTGGCTCTGATTGTGTAGTGTTTAAATGTAATTTAAATCAGCTTTAAATCTATTCACAATGTTATCGGCAGCAACTGCGAGGAGTACAGGATCGGGGTGATGTGGCAACTAGGTCGTGACTTTGTTTCACTCTTTCAGCTGCATTCTTACCCATCCATAGGCGAGCTCTTGGGCATAGCTATGCCAAGAAAGAGTGCTACAGTAATATAGCATATATATATAATATATAATATAATACAGTGATATAGTACAATAATACCGCAATAGTACAGTAAAATGTGATGGATATTTTACCTTCTGTCCTCTAGGTCCAGGTATCACTGGACTGATGCCCTCTTGGCCCTAATGGACAAACTGGATTATAGACTTTCATCTTAACCTTACTCAAACTTTATTATAGACCAGAAAAATATTTAGCTTAACATTACTCAAACTACGTTATAGACTGCTAAACCTTTAGCCTTACATTACTCAAACTACATTCTAGACCCCCAGCATGTAGCTAAACATTATTATTATTATAGAGCACTAGACATGTAGTTAAAAATAACACAATATTTCTCTGCCAAGATGAAAATACACAGGCTTACAACCAAGGGAAACTCACCTTCTCTCCTGGTATTCCCAGTGTCCCTGGCCTGCCCTACATTAATCAAATTATATAATTATTTTCGAGTTAATATCATTGAACTTGGTAAGTAAGGACATTTAAGTAAGGAGTATATGTCATGACACTGGTATGGAACAAAGGACTGGAGATTGACAGTGGTTAAATGATAAATAAATGATTAAAGGGAAGTTTTGATGATGGATTACTACTAGTAGGTAATCTCACAGGCTGGCCGGCTGCTCCCGAGGCCCCCGATGGCCCAGGATACCCCTGACGTCCTTCCTTCCCCTGGAAGGCAAGAAATCAATATCCAATAATTAGGGTTAGGGTTAGGAGTGTGATGGAAAACCAGATTTAAAAACCGTGTTTACTCTAGGACCCAGCTCTGTTTACAATAGGACATAACTATTTACAGTATAACGTAACTCTGTGTTTACAGTAGGACTTGACAGAACTGTGGTTACAGTAGGACCTACCTATGTTTCCAGTTGGACCTTTCATTTTATTTAATATCAAACTTATTTTATGACAGACTCACTGCGTATCCATCTTGTCCAGGAGGCCCTCGGATGCCTTTAATTTCCTCTCCCAATGCAAAGAAAAATGACTCTCCCTGCAGGAAGCAGTATATACAGAATTGCATTAAAAACAGTTAATAACAGTTCCATTTGGGAATAAAACTATGTTTAAGTGATTTTGAAAG
>NC_136936.1:8564649-8589649 GCF_949987615.1 Pollachius pollachius | reverse complement strand
TCAAGTATATTAAAAAAAAGCTACAACTCTTGAGGGCCCCTGAGAGCCTGTAGATCAACTAGTACTCTGGTGATGAGGGCCCCTAAGAGCCAGTAGAAAATACTAGTACTCTGGTCTTGAGGGCCCCTGGGAGCCAGTAGATCACACTAGTACTCTGGTCCTGAGGCCCCCTGGGAGCCAGTATAACATACCAGTACTCTGGTCCTGAGGGCCCCTGGGAGCCAGTAGAACTTAATCTGGTCCTGAGGGCCCCTGGGAGCCAGTTGAACATACTAGTACTCTGGTCTTGAGGGCCCCTGGGAGCCAGTAGATCACACTAGTACTCTGGTCAAAGCAACAAACGGTGCAGGTCTTAAAGTTCTCATGTGGGGTTGAGCCTTGGGTAAGGCCCTTTGAGGAGGGACTAGTCTGTGGCTGAACCTGCTCCTCATCCTCACTAGCTCCTCATCCTCACTAGCTCCTCATCCTCACTAGCTCCTCCTCCTCACTAGCTCCTCATCTTCTCTAGCTTCTCATAGAGGAGATGAGTCTGTCTATAAATGTATATCTCTATAGACCTGTATATAGCCATACATTATTCTATATAATTTATATTTAGATTATCCAAAAAAAGAATGACACTGTATCTCTCTAAGGCTGTGGTGGAGTGACGTCGCAGAGAGAAGCTGGTCCTGATTGGCTAAGATGCAGCTGTCTCTGTTTCCTACCTCCAGTAGCTCCGCCCACTTGTGGTGAGGGAATGTTGTTTTTGGATTCCAGATTAAACGTTACCTATTGTGCAACTACTAGTCCAATAAAACAATACAATTCATAACCTGGTTTATTTAATCCATAGATAGTCTAGTAAAACAGAGTTAGTCCACTTAGACCAGTTAGCCAAGGTAAGACCAGAGTTTCAGAGTAGCATAAGCCAAATCAAATACTAGCCACAATCAACTTGTGACCATTATCTTAAGTTGGCATTAGCCATAGAAAGTAATGATCACAACCTATCCCTGTTAGCATGATTATGAGAAAGAACGAGCAATAACCCCTCCTTGTTAGCATTAGCTTTAGTCCCATAAGCATTTGCAAGTACTATGAACCACTTCTTCTTAGCTTTAGCATTAGTTGCCATTTGCCTTTGCGAGTACCAACAACAACCTCTTATTATTAGCATTAGCCTACCATTATCCTTGATAAGTACTAGCAAAAGCCTCCTATGGTTAGTACTAGCAAACAATAGCCAAAATGTAGCATTGGCCGTAGCAGGAACAAGCAGTGCAGCCCCTTGTTAACATCCTCCTGTTCTGTTCCAGGTTGCTGATTATGGCCCTAATACCCACCCAATCAGTTATAGGGGTAAGTTGGATTTAATGGTTAACCACCTTTAAAAATATTGTTTTCCTGTTCTGTTGTACCTGATATGGTGATGACGGATATGTTATATATGGCATTTAAAACTTGGTCACCAATGTAGAGGCTGTTCCTCCATTTACTACTGTGTTGCTCTATACACAACTCTGCTATCCCCCTGCTAGATTGGGCACGCAAGCGCACCTTGAATCGAGCCTTGAATTGAGCCTTGCATCGAGCCTTGCATCGAGCCTTGCATCAAGCCTTGCATCGAAATGAAACACTCCCACTCTAATCAACGAGGCTTGCTACACTGAGCCCTTCTAACATGCAGCAGATGCACAGCAAAAGGCTGTGCAAAATAAAGTATATTTTCACGCAGCTTGACGCGTAAATATGTTTTATGTGGTAATCAATTAAATTATGTATAGATTAGTACTTGTAGTTGCATATTGCAAGGGGGGGAAATGCACTATTAACTATTATTCATGTTTTGCATTCCTGCATACAATTGCATTGCAGTCCGCTTACAAACTACTGTATAGGCAGTGGTGGATCACAATCCCACTGTAGGGATCATGTGGCCCCCCCATATCATATAAAATAAAATAACTAGTTGTATAGGGCCCCCATATAATTACAGCCCTGGGTCCCACCAGACAATGCACCTCTTGTTTACTTTGCATCTTCTCGTGTGTTTAATTTTGCAATCAAGTACCAGTTGCCCTTTTATAGTCAAGATAGAGAAATACAACGAGTTGTACTACCACCCCAGACATTGTTTAACAAGTTTAGCTCCTGGGTTACTCTCTATCACTATTGTAACTATATTCACTGCTGTAACACCATTCAGTGCTGTTACTCTATTCAGTATGGTGCTAGTCTATTCACTATTACTGTCTTCACTACTGTGACTCAATTCACAACTGTCTTTCTCTATTCATTACTGTAACTCTATTCACTGTTGCTCTATTCACTGCTGTGTTATTCTATGCACTTTTGTTACTATATTCCCTATACTTAATTCACTGCCACTCTATACACTACTGTTGCTCTATTCGCTACTGTAAGTTGATTCACGGTCACTCCATTCACTACTGTAACTCCATTCTCCATTCTCTATTCACCACTCTGTTACTCTATTCACTATTGAGTTACTATATTCACTACTCTGTCAATTTATACAACACTCTGTTACTCTATTCACTACTGTCGACACAGTGTTGTGACAGTTTATGAGAAGAAACAAATATAGTTAAGTAAATAAAAAAATAACGAATTAAAATAAAATGATGCTGGAAAACACAGTGACATCCAGCCATCACATGACTTGCGCTCCTGTTTTAATGTGAAGAGGGATGATTGGAGGCCCGATTGCATTCGATGCCAGACGGGAACATTCTTAGTGTGTTGGCACGCCTGGCTGCTAACCTGGTTTACACAGCGCCAGAGGAATGCGGACCACGTCCTAGAGGCTCTCCCGCATGGGATGCCATGGGGTTAACACTAACCCTGATGCACAATGTGAAGAATCACACACACATTTTACTTGCTACGGCGACTAGGGTTAAGATTGTGGTAATTCGGGTTATGGTAGGGTTATGTTAATATTGCCTATGCTATGGTGATTGGAGCCATGATAATTAGGGAGGGGCTAGAGTAATTAGGGTGGGGTAATGGGAATGAGGGTGGGGTTATACGAATAAGGGTTAATATAACGGTATTAAGGGCTATGGTAAGGTTATGATAATGTTGGTTATGGTAATTTTCATTATGGTAATTACTCTATTATATATTATATAACAATAATATTATAATAATAATTATATAATAACCTTAACCCTATAATTATATACAGATAAAGAGGTTCAAAACATGGCCGGCAATAGGATTAGAACAAGACCAATAAGAACTGGCATGGCTTAGTGTGTTGAAGGTGTATTTATGGTGATTAGGGTTAGATAAAGTAGGAATGTTTTCAGTCTAGATTAGGTCGTTTGTAATTAGATCTAGTCTGCCATGATTGGTCTCAGTAGTTCCTAACAAAGAAAGCATTCAGATCTGCATATTTAAATGAGCAGGCTAATTGTGTGTGTGTGTGTGTGTGTGTGTGTGTGTGTGTGTGTGTGTGTGTGTGTGTGTGTGTGTGTGTGTGTGTGGTTAACAGGGACAGGAGGGACCCTGCGGAGGGAGGGACTGCTCCATCTGCACATGTTCTCCTGCCGAAGGTGCAAGGGTGAGAAACTACAAACACACACACACACACACACACACACACCATACAAACACCCACACACGCGCACACCCATACACACGCACACACAGACACACACACACATACGTACACACACACACACATGCACACACACACACACACACACACACACACACACTAGTCTCTGCACACTATTCACCGTAACTACTAGTCTGTTTACTCATAAACACTAATAAACACACATTTATATTCACACTCTCACACACCAATATATATACACACTATACACACACACACACACACACACACACACACACACACAATGCTTACACTATACACACACACTGGCTCTGTTTACACAAAAGTCTTCAAATCGCAATCTGACATCAGTTGTGAGTTCACAACGCAAAGAGATTTGTTCATGCCATCTAAACAGTGTTAGGGTTTGGGGTCAGGGTCAGGGTCAGGGTTCGGGAATTGTCCGGGAGATGTAGAAGACGGTTGTCACCTCCATTGCAGGTGGTATATGCTAGCCTGGGAACCAGATAATCTGCCAGCCCATGTTTTCTGTGCTCTGGCATATGCGTCAGGCCCCCTTCCTGTTCGTCAGATTTCCAGCAGACCTGACCCGGGTCAGGCCAATACCAACCGTTGATCTGTTACGGGGAGGGTTCGATGTGATGACTGGTCAGGGGAGCCCCATTGAGGCATTGTCATTAACAACCTCTTGACAAGATGGCTGCAACTGATCGTTGCTCTGATTGGTTTTGTGGTAGTGGTGAGTTAGGTCCCCCCCTTCACTATAAGCGTCTTTGGGTCATTGAAAAGCGCTATATGAATAAAATGAATTATTATTATTATTATTATTATTTGTGGTTTTTGGTAGGTCTATCGATTGATTCCAGAGGCATTCTGATTGGACGATTAGTACTAGTCAAGACAGAGGTGGTGTATGCTACATGTAGTCTACATGGATGACAGATCAGGACTTGTCTCTTGAGAGAGGTGGTGTATGCTACATGTAGTCTACATGGATCAGCACAGATCAGCACTCGTCTATACATCATCTCACACAGACAGACACATAGCCGACCTAGGCGGTGGCCTAAGTGTGTGGCGCTGCCTTTGCGATGGTTGACTGCAGCGTCCGAGAGAGGCTTAAGCTTCTAGGACACTTTTATAAAGCCACACACACGAGCCAAGGTGTGGGTGGATCCTTGGCACTCCGTATGAGCAGCGGTTTATTTTGATGTCAACACAATTCTTTTAAATCTCATAGTGTTTGAATTCCAGCTGAAACAGTGGGTTCACTTTCTCTTTAATGATTTGTATTGTCGTCCAAAACTTGGTAGAACTTTTATGTTGATAAAGATTGTTCAAAAAGTGAATGTCTGTTTAGCAGGGGGTCTGGAGCATATGCGTGTTTTACTTTTCCATTTTGTTTTGCTTAGTGCTTTACTAATGTGTTAAATAAACCAAATCAGATCAAATATAAAGAATACACAACAAAATCCAAAACAAATGGAGCTGTATTTCAAAGAGTGTATTTTGTATGTACTCTGTGTGTACTGTATGTATTCCTACTACTTGATGAGGTAGTGACAGACTGGTGGGGGGGTTTGTTGTTACTGGCCGGTCGGAGGACAGAAGGACAGAGACAACACGGCCGTAGCGCAGCTCAGAGCTGTCACAACTCATTACACATGTGGTGACTACACACAGGAACACACACACACGTACCAAAGACATTCCCATTCACAAAACCACACAAAGGTACACAATAAGAACACAGAGGGACACATAGCAGAGACTCTTGAACAAACAGAGAGAGACACACAGGCACACAATTACCCTTCAAACACTGCACAACAAAGATATGTCAAGTTAAGATGTGTGTCAAAGAGCAAGTTTAAGTTTAAGTGCTTGCAATTAAGTAGCACTAAATAATACGCACAGTAACACATTAACACACAGTAATACACATCAACCCACATTCAGACGCATTGAGAAATGAACCCACAAATGCACAAACACACATTAACACATTCGCAGATGCACACATTTACAGACATTATCATTTTGACACACATTAACACTTGACCACATTCACTTTCTTGGTTGTGTATATGCTTATTGTGTGTGTGTGTGTGTGTGTGTGTGTGTGTGTGTGTGTGTGTGTGTGTGTGTGTGTGTGTGTGCGTGTGTTCAAGGGTATCCCAGGCCCTCTGGGGTCCCCGGGTCCCCTGGGGCCTGTAGGGTTTCCCGGGCCTCAGGGGCCCCCAGGAGAGAAGGGCCAGCGAGGGGAAGAGGCCCTGCCCAGCCCAGCAGGCCTTAAGGGGGACGTGGTAAATATAGAACAATCAATTAAGATAACATTTTACCACAATACAAATATGAACGATAACTTTTCCTTACCCTGTAAATGTGTTAATCACCTCACATGTTTGGTTTTATTATTTTTTTAAATGTCTAGAACCCCTTCATTGAGTTCATGCGTGTTTCATTTAGTATATTAAATTAATCAATCAATTAATAATGTTATATTGTAAGTCAGTGTAAAGCATTAAGGTTAAACCATTTGATAATATCCACTGATCGAAAAGCAGACGCTTCGAAGACAATCCTTATGATTTCATTGTTATTATATTTTATTTGAAACTTCTGAACATGTTAATCGATATGAAATGTTATAATGTTCAGGGAACTGCAGGAGTTCCTGGCTATCCTGGGCCTGATGGCATCCCTGTGAGTGACTACAATATTCATGTGTATTCATATATATATTAATACACACAATACCATACCATCACCTTATATGTATACTATGTCATGTACAATACTAAGTCATACATAATATAATTTCATATAATGTATAACTACATTGTAGTTTATAATATTATTTAATAATATGTGTACCTATGTGTGTATACATGTATGCGTGTGTGTGTGTGGGGGGGGGGGATTTGTGTGTGTGTGTGTGTGTGTGTGTGTGTGTGTGTGTGTGTGTGTGTGTCTGTTAGGGTCATCCTGGAGCAGCTGGAGGTCCAGGGGTTCCAGGGGTTGATGGGTGTAATGGGACTCGAGGAGAGAGAGGTCTCCCTGGGCCAGAAGGCGGCCCTGGACTCCAGGGGCTCCAGGTAGGAGATGTATATGCATATTTGGATGGTTAATATGTATAGGAATGGTGGTATGATGGTTTAGACTGGAAAAGGAAAGCCTCCATCCATTTGGAGTGGATGATGTTGAGGAACGGACCGGCATTGTCCAAAGGCAACCTCGGCAGACATCTTCTGATTCAGCCGGCAGCCGTCACAGGCACACGCTCTCCTCCTGACCTCTGGATCCATCCCTTTGATCCCTGAATGTGATTGGTCCCACAGCTGACCTGGCTGGGATGGATTGATCATACAGAGCCTCTTTGATGCTGAGTTAATCTTGTCGCTGAGAGTAGGTTGCAACATCCTCAGGATAGCATCTCTACTTTGTTTTGCTGTGATGAGTGGCATCCATACTGCTCATACTCCGTAGGGATATGGAGTATGAGAAGCCCGGCCGCGTGTAGCCCTGCCTGGCCGCGGGCTCCGCTGACCGGCCGCGGGCTCCGCCGACCGGCCGCGGGCTCCGCTGCCTGGCCGCGGGCTCCGCCGACCGGCCGCGGGCAGCCCTGCCTGGCCGTGGGCTCCGCAGCTCGGCCGCGGGCTACGGAAACGTCAATATAAGCGAACAGAGCTGCACTGTACCGCAAAGAACAGTAGCGCACCGCTCGGTGGAAACGAGGCATTGGTTCTCGTAGAATAGACTTGAGGGGATAACCCCTCCCTCCGGGCTGCTCCACAGCCAGGACTCCTACTTATTGGTTCAGAGTGCAACCAGGGCCTCAGCCTATTCGTGAATAGACGTAGTCAAACCAACTCAGAGGAGGACTTTCTTCCTCTCTCCCATTGAACCACATGTTATTCACCGGCCGCCAACTCTTTCGGGTAAATGAATGGAGGCTGAGGCAGGAACGTCCTCCCTATCAATAGGCAATAGGGGGTGCTAATGTCCCTTTACCCAGGGAAACGAACATAACATATACAAAGGCATTAAAGTAGTCCTATTTAAGGCCATTAATTCATTAAAGTAGTCTGGACAATCTACATTTTCTTATTCTCAACAATATTAAGGAGGATCTTCCTCCCTCTCCTCACTGCAGAAGCCTCCACTGGTATATATGTATATATATATATATATAGATATAATGGGTTGTGTTACAGGGAAACCTTGGTCCAAAGGGAGATCGAGGAGACCTAGCAGTTCAGGTCCTACAGTACCCTGGACTACCTGTAAGTACTACAAATACTATACTCTAACCTCAAATACTATGTATACAGTACTCTTGAGTAACTACAATTACTATACTCTTACTACAAATACTATGTATACAGTACCCAGGACTACCTCTAATTAGTACAATTACTATGCCGCTTGTTCCCGTGCCAACCCTCGTTAACCTCTGACTCCCTGTACCCATGGCAACCTGTTTCCGTGGTAACCTGTTCCTGTGCTTACCGCCTCCTCTGTGGTCTGTCAGGGAGATCCTGGATCAGATGGCCTTTACGGCCGCTCTGTAGGTACACACACTACACAAACTGCGCACACACTACACACACACTACACACTACTACAGACACGACCAAACTACCAACACACAATCACACACCCACTCTACACAAACAAACACACACTACAAACACACACACACACACACACACACACACACACACACAGTACTACACACTCTACCAAACTACTAATACACACACACACAGACACATAATACACTCAAAAATACTCACACACTATAACACTTACTCAAACTTCTGCACACACTAAACATACAATACTAATACAAGCACACAAGCACACACAAACACACACACACACTACACAAACAAACACACACACACACACTCTACTGCACACACTACACACTAGTACACACATCGCACACTACACACACTCATAGACACACACTACTGCCCCTTAAGGACCTGTCTCTAGACTGTCTAACCCCTACCTGTCTAACCCCTAAATGTTTAACCCCTACCTGTCTAACCTCCACCTGTCGCTCCCCCAGGGAGAGCAGGGGTTTCAAGGCTTCCCTGGTCGTGCAGGGCCCAATGGACCAGATGGACAAGATGTGAGTACTCTCTGTATTACTACTGTAGTAGACATAATTACTATCTGTACCGTGGTAGAACATGTGAGTACCACTACTGTAGAAGTAGACATTATGACTAGCTGAGGCGTGTTAGTACATGTGAGTACTACTGCTACTGTAGTAGTAGACATTAGTACTAGCTGTAGTGTGGTAGTACATGTTAGTTTCACATAAGTACTATACGTACCATGGTAGTACATGTGAGTATTACTACTGTAGTAGTAGACATAAGTACTAGATGTACTGTGGTAGTACATGTGAGTATTACTACTGTATTAGTAGGCATCAGTACTAGATGTACCGTGGTGGTACATGGGAATATTCCTACTGTATTAGTAGGCATAAGTACTAGATGTACCGTGGTGGTACATGGGAATATTACTACTGTATTAGTAGGCATAAGTACTAGATGTACCGTGGTGGTACATGTGATAACTTTAGCCTGTCTGTCTTTCTGCAGGGTCTGCCGGGACTTCCTGGGTTCAGAGGTCTGCCAGTAAGTATTCTAATGTAAAATAATATAATATACAGTACTCAAATATAAAGTGATGTATCTTCTCTAAAATATTTCAAATATCAAATAAAGTGTACATCTCTTTTAGGGAGAAAAGGGGAGGTCATTGCCTGGGCAACAAGGAGAGGAGGTAAGAAGCAATACAATGTCAGTATAGATGAATCATGTTTAAGTAGACTTTATCGATTGCACATAATATTAAACAGGGGCGTTGTGCCGGAGCCGGGTTGCCAAACTATGTCTCATGTTCATTTATGTACAATTTAGCATATTTTTTATGCCTGCTGTAGGTATGCTACACAATCCTCTAGCTTTACTGTACTTCACTTTATTTGTATCAAATCTTAACGCAGGTAGTCAGATGTTGTGCTACAGCCCTATTGTACTATAGGGATACAAAGGGGAAAATGTATAATGCACACATTCATACATAACCATGCAAGGCAACAGCCAGCTTGTTGAGTTAGGTGTATTACTCAGGTACACCTCGACACCCAGCTGGCAAACTTCAGTTTGCCAGTAAAGCCTCCTGAGCCACTTCCTCCCATAGTAGTAGTAGAAGTATTAGTATCAGCTGTAGTAGTTGTAGTAGTAATAGTACTATTTATAGTTGTCTGTGTTTAGTGGGACAAGGGTCTCTAGTAGTAGTAGAAGAGGTAATAATAGTAGTAATAGTTGTCTTTGTTTAGGGCGACTAGGGCCTCTAGTAGTAGTAGTAGTAGTAGTAGTAGTAGTAGTAGTAGTAGCAGTAGTAGTAGTAGTAGTAGTATTAATAGTTGTCTGTGTTTAGGGGAACCAGGGCCCCCAGGGGCCCCCGGGGCCGTTTGAGATTGTTGAGCCTCCCTGGGAGCGCTACATCAAGGGCAGCAAGGTAGGACTACTTTAATTGCCTCGTGTTTCAAAACAACTATAACTAACTAATAACTAATATAGCTTAGAAATAACTTTCACTAAGTCATTATTTATTTAACTGCAGATTATTACTAACTTTAATGATCGAATAACCAATAGCTAACATGACAATAATAACAAACTAATAACTGCTATATCTAACTAACAACTATCTAGTAACTAATATAACTATCTAATAACAATTTTTACTAACTAAGAGCCCATTGACCATTACAATCATAAAAATATTGATATATCTACAAATACAATTATTCTGAAGGCTCAGTAATCCTCGCTATACTCAAGGACAGTGACTGAGCTACAGCCCCCCCACCACTCCATCTCCTGCTAGACTGAGTGGTGGTGCACAGAAAATCACATACACAACATGTCCGGAACGATCACCAACGCCTCACCATCTCCTCATCATCACCTACCCCTCAACATGTTCAAAACAATCACCAACTCTTCATCATCACCTACTGCTCAACATGTTCAAAACAATTACCATCTCCTCATCATCACCTACCCCTCAGCATGTTCACAACAATCACCAACTCCTCACCATCTCAATCCATCACCTCCTGCTTAACATATCATGCCTCCTACACAACAAGTACTCACCATCACGCCCAGCCTCCTACACATGTACTAACCCAGCTAGTGGCTGATGGTTGGATGGTAGACCCTGATGCTGAGTTTCTTTCAGGGTGAGGAAGGGGTGAAAGGCCAGTGCGGCCCAAAGGCAGAAGATGTAAGTTAAAATCCCTTTGATACAATAATACAATAATATCGAATGCAATACTATCGTAATATATAGTAATGTAATCATACTTTTATAATTTAGGATATATTAATATTTATTATAATACAACAATATTTAACATCAAATATAATAATATATACATAATAATGCAATAATGTATAGTACAATAACATCATCTTACATATTATAATAATACAATAATATATCATAAAATAATATAATATCGTATAGAATAAAAATACAATAATACTAAATATAATAATATATTATCTTAACACAATAACATGATATAATACATATTATAATAATATATTACATATTATAATAACACCATCAAATATAAGAATGATGCAATAATGAATGATATAATATATATTATAGTAAGATAATATTACCGTAATTAAAGTAATATACATATATTTAAAAAAATATATATATAATGCTATAATGTCACTGTGATTTCAGGGCTTAGACTCTGAGCCGGGGGAGAAAGGGGAGATGGGGTCTGTTGGATTCCCAGGACTAAGGGTGAGACCCCTTCACATATACCCTCATAATAACACTCTCACAACTACACCCATATGACTCTCACAACACCACCCTAATATTCACATCCTCACAACTACACCCTAATGACTACACTCTGACCACTACCTCCTAATAACTAATCACTACACCATCACAACTGTGAACTGTGTGTGTGTGTGTGTGTGTGTGTGTGTGTGTGTCCAGGGTGTCACCGGAATCCCTGGACTTCCTGGGCTTCAAGGATGGAAGGTTTGTCCACACGATCTCTTTAGTTATAATAGTATACTTGTCAGCTTTTTAATCACGAGGCACAGCACAACATTGCCCCCTAGTGACTCAGTTTAGTTACACATTTCCGAAGGGCCGTCAAAGCAATTAAACAACATGATTTTACTAGAGAGATGGTTACGTTATGGTAATACTATATCCGTTTTGGCTGAAGGAAATGTTTTCCAATTCAATGTAGGACAAATCAACATGCCTTGTGTCAAAGGTCACTGCTCACCATTGATGTATTGTATATTGTTCTGTGTGGTCCCTGTGCAGGGGATTGTGGGTAGTCCTGGTCTCCCAGGGTTGATTGGGACTGACGGCTCTAAGGTAAGGGATTTCTAGATTAAAGACGGTATAAACGCACTACGTTATATATCCTTAATACAGTAGAGACGATTTCACTTTGATACATTATATATACTGTTCAACCTTCATTCATCGTAAACTGTCTGAACTTGATACAGCATAAACACATGATAATATTATATACGGTTCAAACTTGATACATTATTAACTGTATAAACTCGATACATTTTAAACAGTGTAAACTTCATACATTGTATACATACTTTGAAAGTATGAAGATTATAGAATTGATTCAGGATCAATGAACAGTGTTTATAGTGTATGCCTGTTTTTCTTTTGCAGGGATTTATCGGTGACATGGGATTTAAGGGCGCTACAACATACATACAAGTCAACCACACAGGTAGGAATGACTATCTAACCCTATCACTACCGTCATGTTAGCTTTGTCCCAATCTTATCGGTCCTATCTCTACCCTGTCTCTCCCCACCTGTTAACCCTCCCTCCAACCTCCAGGGAACCTGGGAGACCCAGGCGCCCCGGGGCAGCGTGGGCCCGCAGGAGAGAGGGGCTTCATGGGGATGCACGGCCCTGGAGGTGCAGCAGGGGAATCAGTAGCCGGTGAGTGGGTTAGGTGGGTGGGTGGGTGAGTGAGTGAGTGGGTGAGTGGGTGAGTGAGTGAGTGAGTGAGTGAGTGGGTGAGTGAGTGAGTGAGTGAGTGAGTGAGTGAGTGGGTGAGTGAGTGAGTGAGTGGGTGAGTGAGTGAGTGAGTGAGTGAGTGAGTGAGTGAGTGAGTGAGTGGGTGAGTGAGTGAGTGAGTGAGTGGGTGAGTGAGTGGGTGAGTGAGTGAGTGAGTGGGTGAGTGAGTGAGTGAGTGAGTGAGTGAGTGAGTGAGTGGGTCAGTGGGTGGGTGAGTGAGTGAGTGAGTGAGTGAGTGAGTGGGTGGGTGGGTGAGTGAGTGAGTGAGTGAGTGAGTGAGTGAGTGAGTGAGTGAGTGAGTGAGTGAGTGAGTGGGTGGGTGAGTTTGTGAGTGAGTGAGTGAGTGAGTGAGTGAGTGAGTGAGTGAGTGAGTGAGTGAGTGAGTGAGTGAGTGGGTCAGTGGGTGGGTGAGTGAGTGAGTGAGTGAGTGAGTGAGTGGGTGGGTGGGTGAGTGAGTGAGTGAGTGAGTGAGTGAGTGAGTGAGTGAGTGAGTGAGTGAGTGAGTGAGTGGGTGGGTGAGTGAGTGAGCGGGTGAGTGGGTGAGTGAGTGAGTGAGTGGGTGAGTGAGTGAGTGAGTGAGTGAGTGAGTGAGTGAGTGAGTGAGTGAGTGAGTGAGTGAGTGAGTGAGTGAGCGGGTGAGTGGGTGATTGAGTGAGTGAGTGGGTGAGTGAGTGAGTGGGTGAGTGAGTGAGTGGGTGAGTGAGTGGGTGGGTCAGTGGGTGGGTGAGTGAGTGAGTGAGTGAGTGGGTGAGTGAGTGAGTGGGTGAGTGAGTGGGTGGGTCAGTGGGTGGGTGAGTGAGTGAGTGGGTGAGTGAGTGAGTGGGTGAGTGAGTGGGTGGGTCAGTGGGTGGGTGAGTGAGTGAGTGAGTGAGTGGGTGAGTGAGTGAGTGGGTGAGTGAGTGGGTGGGTCAGTGGGTGGGTGAGTGAGTGAGTGAGTGAATGGGTGGGTGGGTGGGTGTGTTTGATATTTGATTATATCTTAACAAATATTTTATGCTATATTTGATAACCATTTTGTGGTATATTTGATCAATAATTTTGATGTTATATTGTATAAACTATTGTAAGATATATTTTATAACCATTTGATGGTATATTTGAAAGATATTTATTATTTAATGTTAATAAAAAAAATTGATCCTATCTTTTAGAAATACTTTGTATTATATTTAATAAACAAATCGTTGATATATTGTATATTACCTATTTGAAGGGATATTTATTAACTATTTGACGGTATTTTTTTAGCATACATCATTGTATTTTATCTTTTTATATTCTGTGTCCACTCCACCGTGAGCCAAGGTAACGAAATTTTGTTTAATATGTGCACTGGTGCACTTATTGAATGACAATAAAACAAGTCTAAGTCTAAGTATTTGATTCCATTCATTTTTTGCCTTCTCAGGGCCTGCTGGGACTCCAGGTGCGGCAGGACCTCCAGGTACGTGGGGGGATAAAGGCGAGCCAGGAAAACTGTTGTCCAGCAACCCCATTCCAGGAGAACCTGGAAAGAAGGGTCCCGAGGGGCCAGAAGGGCCCAAGGGCCAGGAAGGAGCTCCAGGTACTGGGAACCTCTTCACTACTCAGTAATACCGATAACCTTGTTATTTATAACACTGAGAGAGGAGCTAGTGTAGGACCTTTATTATTAATAATATGATACTACCATACATAGAACATTATTATTGTACTATCAGTATTATAATACTGAATAATACTAATTATAATACTGATAATACTATCAGTATTATAATACTGATAGTACACCACAATTAGTTATACTGATATTACAATCCATAGAACATATAAAGACATCTATAAGTTATGTGGTTGAGTAGACGAGAATAGTGTTGTTCAATAATTTTTTTAAGGTGTTATTATTTTATATTTGTATAACGTGTTGTGTGTATTTGTTGTCTTGGGGCAGGGCGCTACTGTCTAACTGGGCCTCCAGGGGAGACCGGAGAGCAAGGTCAACAGGGACCTCCAGGGGGGAGGGGCTTCCCAGGGATTAAAGGTCAGTGATTGGTTCCTGATGATGCCATTTCATATTTGCAACTGTCAAATCCATCCCATGAATGCCTAAAGGGATACGTCTCTCTGTTCATTGGCGTTTAACTGTCTTACCCCGATTCTGTTCCAAATTCATCATTGTGCGTTCAGAAGGGGAGTTTTCTGCGTTAGATTTCGATTTCTTCTTCCATTAACTTTCCAGAGATACAGTAGCCTAGCTCCCCCCCCCCCCCTCCTGTGAAAGATCAATTTCGTGCTCATTAAAAAAAAATATATATATATATATATATATCAAAAAATCAAGTGCCAGTAATAACACAACAGGATTGTTTGAGAATAAGCGACAAATCTGATCACTGCGGAAATCTTTGAAAAGTAACTGAAAGTGTATTCCCCTCACAATTCTGCAAGACAATGGAAGCGGCTAACGGAAAGCTAATGCTAACCAAGTGAATTCCCCTTCTGGACTCACAATGATGAATTTGGAATTGAAGCTACAGTGTGTCGAGTTGAGTGGCTACTAGCGAAACAGACTTTGCAGAATAGTCATATGATATTTATATGTTTGAATTAGTTTTTTATCCCATGAAAATAAAAATAAATGTTTGTTTTTGGCCCATTAGAATGAGCCCTTAATACTCCTAGAGGGAGCCATTCCTCTTCCTTTTCCGCTTTGCTCTAGACTCTCAGACTCTAGAGTCTCGAGAAATGCTTTTAATTAAATAAAAAATGTGATCCAGGCCTCATATAGTCAGTGAAGACCAGCATGCTCTGTCGTTTCATCAACTTATCCTATGGATTTAGAGGAATCAATTATAATGGTGTTTCACTTTTTAATCCATGTGTAAAAAAGTGTAGTGAATGGCCGTTTGTGTGTAGGTGTGCATTCTTCAATAAATCCACGATTTGGAGTCTGTCCCTGTAAGCTAAATAAAAATAGCCTATCCCTATTTCGAGGAACTTCACACCGTCATGTTATCAAAGGCATATAAACGTTGGCTTGTAGCGCTGACTGCATTAATATGAATGATCAATACCAATAACAGATAGCGATCAGTATAGGTCTATGATTGTAGTTTACCACTATGGATGCAGTAACACTGTGTTGAGAAACTTAAATAGGATGTTACCTCCGCATGTCGTAGAACATGTACTGGGACCATGGTGACTATGACAAATATAAGTTATATGCATTAGTCCCTTTTTGAATACTTTTCCCAGGATTTCCTCACAGCGTCTCAGAGTCCGTAAAACATGTCATGGTCATTCTTGTTTTAACCATGAGAGAGCAGCCGTCACCTCTATGATGTTGTTACAAATGATTATTAACTATTTATATATTCATGTGTGTTTGTGTGTGTGTGTATGTGTGTGTGTGTGTGTGTGTGTGTGTGTGTGTGTGTGTGTGTGTGTGTGTGTGTGTGTGTGAGTGCGTGTGCGTGTGCGAGTGTGTGTGTGTGTGTGTGTGTGTGTGTGTGTGTGTGTGTGTGTGTGTGTGTGTGTGTGTTTGTGTGTATGGGTGTGTGTTTGGGGGGAAGGGAGTGATGGAGACTGTTCCTGTGGCCCTCCCACTGAAGTCAAAGGATTGCCAGGTGCAGCAGGAGTGGCTGGGTTGCCAGGGTTACCAGGATCCCAAGGGCCTCAAGGGCCAAGGGGAGACCCTGGTTACCACGGAGACGAGGGTGGAGTGGGTTTCGAGGTGGGTCTCAGCATCTATTGGTCAAAAGATTTAAAATATGACATTCTCAATGTTTGAAAATATGACATCTTCAATGTTTTAAAACATGACATCATCAATGTTAAAATAGTGATTCTTCAGTGTTTGAAACAGGACATCAACAATATTTTATGACCCTCTGTTGTGTTGTAGGGGAGGAGGAGACAGATGTTCTGATTGGTTGTTTGTGTTGCCAGGGACTCTGGGGGTTCCCAGGGGTCAGAGGGGTCAAAGGTCAGAAAGGAGAGCTCTACCTGATGGACATAAAGGGTGAGTGTGTATATTGGCAGCCTTATGTGGATAGGGTCTATAGTAATAATATGGAATAATGATATTGGATATAAGGTATGTTGTAATGCTTTACACTATATATATTAATATACAGATGGTATGGAATATTGCTACTGGAAATAGATATAGCATGATGTCCAGGGTTAGGGTCACCAACGCCTCCATATTCTATATATTAGGGTAATAAGAATAATATGACCTATGTGTTCTTCAGGCCAGAAGGGGGTGCAAGGAAGCTTGGGGAGTCCCGGTCAACCTGGCTTCATGGGGAGGAGAGGGGAAGACGGGCCCCCGGGGGCCCCTGGAGACACCGGCCCTGAGGTCAGATGCACATATATTATATTATGTTCATACATTAGACTAGATCATACATTCATTCATTCGATCAGATCATCCATTCATACGTTAGATTAAATAAAATCATCCATTCATACATTAGATTAGATCATCCATTCATACATTAGACTAGATCATACATTCATTCATTCGATCAGATCATACATTCATACATTAGATTAAATAAGATCATCCATTCATTCATTCGATCAGATTATACATTCATACATTAGATTAAATAAGATCATCCATTCATACATTAGATTAGATCATACATTCATACATTAGATTAAATAAGATCATCCATTCATACATTCGATTAGATCATACATTCATACATTAGATTAAATAAGATCATCCATTCATACATTAGATTAGATCATACATTCATACATTAGATTAGATCATCCATTCATACATTAGATTAGATCATCCATTCATACATTAGATTAGATCATCCATTCATACATTAGATTAGATCATCCATTCATACATTCGATTAGATAAAATGGGATGGTGTTGTGAGGGTGGTGTTGTTAGGGTGGGGCTGTTGTGAGGGCGGTGTTGTTAGGGTGGGGCTGTTGTGAGGGCGGTGTTGTTAGGGTGGGGCTGTTGTGAGGGCGGTGTTGTTAGGGTGGGTCTGTTGTGAGGGCGGTGTTGTGTGGGGGGAGGAGCTGTGAGGGTGGTGTTAACATGTACCCTCTTCCAGGGCGATATTGTAGTTGGCCCTCCAGGGGAGAGGGGTGACCCGGGGCTTCAGGGAGCCAGGGGTCTCCCAGGGGGGCTGGGGGCCGCCGGCCAGGACGTCCTAGGAGCCATGGGGAGACGCGGGGCCCATGGACACCCAGGACCCCCGGGACCCAGGGGCCAGCCGGGCCCCATGGGAGTCAGGGGTAAGAAACACATGCATATCTTCTACGGAGAGAGTACGTATACGTACAGCACATGTTACGGTTCCCTGTGGAGAGTAGGGGTGCCCCTCGTGGTGGATAATCCCTCCTATATTTCATACTGTAACCCCCAGGAGTCTTGCTGCCGTGTGTACCCAGTAACCCCGGGCCTCCAGGGGAGAAGGGAGAGACCGGAGACTCAGGTAACCCTGTCTGCTCACTGTCTGCCTGGCAGATTAAAGGTTGATGTGCAACACAGTATAACATATGTTGTTATGTTTACATTCTGGTGTTCGTGGGGTTAAAGGTCATGGGGTTAAAGGGGTATCTTGTCTGCAGGGGTTTGGGGGATCCCGGGGCCTCCAGGGCCCAGGGGCCACATGGGGCCTGACGGGCTGAGAGGAGACCCAGGGGACGCGGGCCTCCCAGGACTCCAAGGGCCGCAAGGTTGTTGACCGTCTACCTCCCTCCCTCATCCCCCTCATCTCTCCTTCCTCCCTCATCTCCCCTTATCCCTCCTTCATCCCCCTCCGTCCCTCCTTCCTCCCTCATCTCCCCTTATCCCTCCTTCATCTTCCCTCATCCCCCCTCCATTACATGAATATATATTTAGGTTAGGGTTATATGTCTGTGTGTGTGTGTGTGTGTGTGTGTGTGTGTGTGTGTGTGTGTGTGTGTGTGTGTGTGTGTGTGTGTGTGTATTATGTAAGGGATAATGTATAGAACGGCGATCATTATCGGGAAATAAGCCCCGACAGGAACCGGACAGCGAACCGGACACCGACGCGAAGCGGTGGTGTCTTGCTTCACCATGAAGGGGCTTATTTTCGATAATGACCGACGACGTTCTATACATTATCCCGCTTATTACACGGCTACTTGCCAAAACGAAAATTTTACTTCACACGGTGTGGCATTTTACAATTGATTTGTTACCAGCATTCGTAGTGTTGATCAGCAGAGAAATAGTCTGCCAAAGACGTTGATGTCAATGTGCAACCGAGTACACATTGGTTGATAAGTTACCGGACTACTTGCGGAGTGATACAAAAGAAGGCAAAAAATCCACTTTCCTTGACAGCGGTCAATTATACTTAGTAACGGTGAATTATGTAATATAACTCACCTCCGGAAGTTGTGAAGGGCCCATGCAAGTGAACGGAGCGGCATTGAGAAGACCCTTGTAATAAATGTATATATATTAAGGTTAGGGTTATATGTCTGTGTGTGTGTTTGTGTGTGTATTATATGTATATATATTTAGGTTAGGGTTATATGTCTGTGTGTGTGTGTCTCCTAGGAGTGTCTGGGTGCGCTGGAGATTCTGGCCATGAAGGATCTGAGGGAATCACTTATGAAGGAACGCCAGGTATGATTACGATGACTACTACGTATTAATAATTCTACAATCCTACTTATTAATACTTCAGCTACTAGTCACACCACTTATTAATATGTATACTAGTAGTACTACTAATTATTAATACTTACTTGTACTACTACTTATTAATTATTTTACTACTAGTTCAACTTCTTATTATAAGTATATCTAAAATGATGATGATGTATCAGAGTAAGTTGGAGTAGTGGCTGTGTTAATGAGTATTACTCAGTACTGAATGCTGTCTGTTATATCAGGAGGGTAAGTTGGAGTAGTGGGCGTGTTAATGAGTATTACTCAGTATTGAATGCTGTCTATCGTATCAGGGTAGAACTGAGCAGTGGGAGTGTTAATGAAAGCTGTGTTATCCAGGTGTTCCAGGTGTTCCAGGTGTCCCAGGGCTGCAAGGCCCCAGCGGAGATCCTGCCATGGGACCCCCGGGACCTCTGGGATTCCCAGGACAATCAGGCCCCCAGGGACCCAAGGGAGTGCCTGGTCCCCCTGGTTTCCCCGGGCTAACAGGTAGCTGACATACAGCGTTACATACAGGGCTAACAGTTAGCTCCAGGACGGATGTATGTTGTTAACCTAGCAAGTGTCAATTGCTTAGCACTTGTTTCTATGAATATCTTAACTGTACCAACAGCGATAGATTGTTTCTTTTTCTGCTGACAAATGTACTTATTGTAAATCGCTTTGGATTATGGTGTTATAGCTAAATGCCCTAAATGTCCAGGGCTAACAGGTTGCTAGCTGTAACTTAGGTACTGAATGCATTTATTATGAATTTCACAATGCATTCACATGACAAGACCTCCAATTTTCGTATTTAACTTATCTTGCGTTGTAACAAGTATTCTGAAGGGGATGGAATGTAGAGTATCAGGATGGTCTGCTTTTTTGTTGGGTTTCTCCAGGAAGTGAGGGGCCCGCTGGAGGGTCTGGTTTCCGGGGCTCCAGAGGAGAGGACGGGGCCTCAGGAACAGTGGGGCCCCCTGGCCCTCCAGCTGAAGCATGCAGTTCAGGAGAGAGAGGGCAGCAGGGCCTGCGTGGCCCCCCTGGACCCAGCGGACCCCCAGGTTACTTCCCCCATCAGATCCCCTCTCACTTCCGTTCAGATATTAGTCACAAGATACCACTTTCTGCAGTGTGCCTTAGGGTGGTTGGTTCGAGGGTGGGAGATGTATGTTTCTTAAAGTGCCGGTAGGCTTAGTATAAAACAGTTTATTGGTACAGTTTAGTTTACGGGGTCCAGTGCACGGTAAGATGATACTTCATGTGTCTGTGTTGCAACAGTCTTCATGGGGGTTAAGGTAAGGGTTAGGGTTAGGGTTAAGGTTAGGGTTAGATGTATGTTACATCATGTATCAGTGTTCCAACAGACTTCATGGGGGTTAAGGTAAGGGTTAGGGTTGGATGTATGTTACATAATGTATCAGTGTTCCAACAGACTTCATGGGGGTTAAGGTAAGGGTTAGGGTTAGATGTATGTTACATCATGTGTCAGTGTTACAACAGGCTTCTTTAGGTTAGGTGGTTAGGGTTGGATGTATGTTACATCATGTGTCGGTGTTCCAACAGGCTTCATGGGGGAAAAGGGAAAAGTTGGGCCGGAAGGAAGGCCAGGCATTGGCCCCCAGGGGCCAAAGGGTAAGCCGGGTTCCCCAGGCTTTCAGGGATACCAGGGACCAGAGGGCGCTTCGGGCCCCTCCGGTCAGCCTGGGGAGGCAGGAGTCACCGGACAGAGAGGTAAGAACCATGAAAGGTAAAATCCCTTAGCATGACCCCTATCCCTACCGTAGACCACTGTAGTAATGGATTGTGTGAACAGGTATGGTGGGCCTCCCAGGGGGAGATGGGGGTCCGGGTATGCAGGGGCCCGCTGGGCTTCTTGGGGTCCCTGGCCTCAGAGGTGAGAAGGGAGACGACGGGGCTCCGGGCATCCGTGGCACGGACGGGCTGAAAGGAGAAAAAGGTCAAATTGTAATATTACGTTTAGTCATCATTTATAAGCCTTTAGTTAATGATGAATTCATCTTTTACAAAACATTTAAATAAACATTTGTAGATGAAAAAGCGTAAGAGCTATGTTAAAAGGGAATGTGGATTAGCCATTACAAGCCAACTCAAAGTCGACCCTCTAGTGACATCACGAGTGGAAGTGTCCACCCAGGATGGATAGATCAGCCTACCAGTTAGTATAGTCCACCGGATAGGCTGGTCATTTGAGCACTGACTAATCATCTACAAATGTATATTCATGTTCTGTTAATAATAAGTTCATCCTTAACTAAAGGCTTATACCCTAATGTACAAGCCTTTATACATAAGTGTTAAGACCGATGGTTATTATAAAGTGATACCTATTGTTAATTTATTACTTATTGTGTTATCTGCAGGAGGTCGTGGGGCCCCGGGGCCAGAAGGATCAGTGGTCGCTGTCCCAATTAGAGGGGAATACGGCCCTACAGGGGCCCCTGGGCTAGCTGGCTTCACAGGACAACGAGGTGAGCAATGTTATCGTACCTTTTGCTATGTCACCGTACAGTGTAGCTTTTTTACAGTGCTCACAGCTAATTTAGCGCTATAAGGGCTATGTTAGGGTACTAAGATCTATGTTAGGGCACTAAGAGCTATGTTAGGGTACATATAGCTATGAAAGGGTACTTAAAGCTATGTTAGGGTACTTATAGCTATGTTAGGGTACTTATAGCTATGTAAGGATGCTAAGAGCTATGTTAGGGTACTTAGAGCGATGTTAGGGTACTTATAGCTATGATAGGCTAATTAGAGCTATGTTAGGGAGGTTACAGCTATGTTAAGGTACTTAGTCACGTTAAGTCACTTAGAGCTATGATAGGATAAATAAAGCTATGTTAGGGTACTTACGGTGAAGAGCAACGTTAGGGTACTTGGAGCTATGTTAGGGTACTTATAGCTATGATAGGCTAATTAGAGCTATGTTAGGGTACTTAGAGCTATGTTATGGTACTTAGAGCGATGTTAGGGTACTTAGAGCTATGTTAGGGTACTTGGAGCTATGATAGGCTAATTAGAGCTATGTTAGGGTACTTATAGCTATGATAGGCTAATTAGAGCTATGTTAGGTTACTTGAAGCAATGTTAGGGTACTTTGAGCTATGTTAGGGTACTTGGAGCTATGTTAGGGTACTTAGAGCTATGTTAGGGTACTTGGAGCTATGTTAGGGTACTTTGAGCTATGTTAGGGTACTTGGAGCTATGTTAGGGTAGTTAGAGCTATGTTAGGGTACTTGGAGCTATGTTAGCGTACTTCGAGCTATGTTAGGGTAGTTAGAGCGATGTTATGGTTCTCGATGGGTCCAGCTGAGTGTACTCTGTTAACTAAACCTCTACAGGGATCAAGGGCCTCCAGGGAAACAGGGGCCTACCAGGGTATCCAGGCTTTGATGGGCCCCCAGGAGTAGAGAAAGGCATCAGGGGGCCTCCAGGGGCCCCTGGGAGACACGGGCCACCAGGAACCCCTGGCTCTCCAGGACGCATGGGCTTCATTGGTTTCCCTGGAGAAGCTGGTGATCTGGTAAACTGTTCCTTTACTCCTCTGATGACAGTCTCGACCATGAACCACCTAGAGGATGCTAGAGGAACTAGATGATAGTCTCAACCTTGAACCACCTAGAGTATGTTAGAGGAAATAGATGACAGTCTCAACCTTGAACCACCTAGAGGATGTTAGAGGAACTAGATGACACTCTCAACCTTGAACCACCTAGTGGCGGTTAGAGGAACTACATATTAGATTATCATGAACTGAGCCTGAAAAGCCGGTGGTCATGGCTTCTGTTTAGAATGGTTGCACTGTTTGAGCTAGGGCGGCTATTAGTAAAGGTTATGAAATTGATGATCCTTACTCTTTATGTTGCAGGGAGAGCCTGGGTGTATGGGGCCTACTGGTGTCCCCGGCTTCCCTGGCCACCCCGGTCCTAAAGGTAAGGACCTGTGACACTTAACATTAGCATAACATACCAGTCTCACGAGCACCTGTAACAGCTGTGAATGGGTGAATTGTAACATCCCACCGTCCCATTGCTCCCATTGCTGTGTGTGTGTGTGTGTGTGTGTGTGTGGGTGGGTGTGTGTGTGTGTGTGTGTGTGTGTGTGTGTGTGTGTGTGTGTGTGTAAGGTGAGACAGGAGAGTCCGTCAGCACCCCCGGACCCCCTGGTGACCAGGGGCCTATAGGAGCCATGGGCCAATCAGGTGAGACCTCACCCTTTCTAATAGAGTAAGCCCACTAGCCCACACTAGAATAAGCCCTACACACTAGAATAACCCCCTCACAGTAGAATAAGCTCTCACACTAGAATAACCCCCTCACAGTAGAATAAGCCCTACACACTAGAATAACCCCCTCACAGTAGAATAAGCCCCTCACAGTAGCATAAGCCCCTCACAGTAGAATAAGCTCTCACAGTAGAATAACCCCCTCACAGTAGAATAAGCCCCTCACAGTAGCATAAGCCCCTCACAGTAGAATAAGCTCTCACAGTAGAATAAGCCCCTCACAGTAAAATAAGCTCTCACAGTAGAATAAGCTCTCACAGTAGAATAAGCTCTCACAGTAGAATAAGCCCCTCACAGTAGAATAAGCCCCTCACAGTAGAATAAGCCCCTCACAGTAGAATAAGCTCTCACAGTAGAATAAGCTCTCACAGTAGAATAAGCCCCTCACAGTAGAATAAGCCCCTCACAGTAGAAAAAGCCCCTCACAGTAGAATAAGCCCCTCACAGTAGAATAAGCCCCTCACAGTAGAATAAGCCCCTCACAGTAGAATAAGCCCCTCACAGTAGCATAAGCCCCTCACAGTAGAATAAGCTCTCACAGTAGAATAAGCTCTCACAGTAGAATAACCCCCTCACAGTAGAATAAGCTCTCACAGTAGAATAAGCTCTCACAGTAGAATAAGCTCTCACAGTAGCATAAGCCCCTCACAGTAGAATAAGCCCCTCACAGTAGAATAGGCCCTGACCTGTCCCCCCACTAGTGACAGGTGAGACTACAGGCTCAGGTGTTGATATACAGGTCTGTCTGTTTGGACCTCATCAGGCCAACCTGGAGGACAGGGAGACCCTGGAGAGTCAGGTGAACCAGGGCTCCCGGGCGGCCCGGGGTCTACCGGAGGGCCGGGTCACCAGGGGCCGGTCGGTCCAGCGGGTAAACCACGCCTAGTAGACACAGCCCTCTGTCCCCCCTGTCTATCTACCTGTCGACCTGTCTGTGTACATATCTACCTGTCTGTCTCACGGTCTACTTACCGATCTACCTGTCTGTCTACCTCTCTCTCTCTCTACCTGTCTATTCGTCCCTCTGTCTATCTGTGTCTACCTGTCCTCCTGTCTGTCTATCTGTCTGTCTACCTGTCTGTCTACCTGTTCTCCTGTCCTCCTGTCTGTCTGTCTACCTGTCCTCCTGTCTACCCGTCTGTCTACCTGTCCTCCTGTCTACCTGTCCTCCTGTCGGTCTGTCTACCTGTGCTCCTGTCTACCTGTCTGTCTACCTGTCCTCCTGTCTGTCTGTCTACCTGTCTGTCTACCTGTCCAGGTGTACCTGGTCCCCAGGGTCCCAGTGGGGGTCCTGGGTGTGAAGGGTTTCCTGGGGAG
>NC_136936.1:8549649-8559649 GCF_949987615.1 Pollachius pollachius | reverse complement strand
AGATATATACACATTCAGGACCTGGGTACTACATGCACACTCATAAAGATATATACACACTCAGGACCTGGGTACTACATACACACTCAAAAAGATATATACACACTCAGGACCTGGGTACTACATACACACTCAAAAAGATATATACACACTCAGGACCTGGGTAATACATACACACTCATAAAGATATATACACACTCAGGACCTGGTTACTACATACACACACGTCGATATACACACTCATATAGATATATACACACTCAGGACCTGGGTACTACATACACACTCAAAAAGATATATACACACTCAGGACCTGGGTACTACATACACACTCAAAAAGATATATACACACTCAGGACCTGGGTAATACATACACACTCATAAAGATATATACACACTCAGGACCTGGGTACTACATACACACACGTCGATATACACACTCATATAGATATACACACACCCAGGACTTCGGGACTACATAACCACACACATGTATTTATGCACATACACAGTCATAAACATATATACACACACCCATATATATATATATATATATACACACACGTACATATACATACGTGTATACCCGTACACATTGAATGTATGATACATATATAATCTATATGTGTGTGTTTAGGTCAGGCGGGCTCCTGCGTGCGTCTCTTCTCCACCATGCCCTTCTCCTACTGCAACATGGGCTCCTGCCACTACGCCAGCCGCAACGACAAGTCCTACTGGCTGTCCACCACCGCCGCCGTACCCAGCATGCCCTTTGAGGGCAGTGACATCAGAGAACACATCAGCCGCTGTGTGGTGTGTGAGGCGGCGTCGCCCGCGGTTACCGTGCACAGCCAAGACCCCGCCCCCCCAAAGTGCCCTCCACACTGGAGGAACCTCTGGGTGGGGTACTCCTTCCTCATGGTCAGTACTACCACTATACTACTACTATACTACCACTTTACTCCTCCCTCGTGGTCAGTACTACCACTTTACTCCTTCCTCATGGTCAGTACTACCACTATACTACCACTTTACTCCTTCCTCATGGTCAGTACTACCACTATACTACCACTTTACTCCTTCCTCATGGTCAGTACTACCATTAAATTGCTACTAAACTACCACTTTACTCCTTCATCATGGTCAGTACTTCCACTATACTAATACCAAACTACCACTTTATTCCTTCCTCATGGTCAGTACTTCCACTATACTACTACTATACTACCACTTTACTCCTTCCTCATGGTCAGTACTTCCACTATACCAATATCAAACTACCACTTTACTCCTTCCTCATGGTCAGTACTTCCACTATACTACCACTTTACTCCTTCCTCATGGTCAGTACTACCACTATACTACTACTATGCTACCACTTTTCTCTTTCCTCATGGTCAGTACTTCCACTATACTAATACCAAACTACCACTTTACTCCTTCCTCTTGATCAGTTCTACCACTGAACTACTACTATACTACCACTTTACCCCTTCCTCAAGGTCAGTACTACCACTGAACTACTACTATACTACCACTTTACCCCTTCCGCAAGGTCAGTACTACCACTATACTGCTACTATACTACCACTATACTCCTTACTGATGGTCAGTACTACTACTATTCTACCATTCTACTCCTTACTGATGGTCAGTACTACTGCTATACTACCACTTTACTCCTTCCTCATGGTCAGCACTACCACTTTACTATTACTATACTTTAAATACCTTATGTATTTGAGTCATATACATAATATTTGCCAATCATATACATGTGCAAATGATAAATATATATGAATCATACACATTCATATATATACTTCATAAACATGAATATATGAATCTATATAAATCTTACACATTCATATATATTAATTAATTAATATATTAATATAAATATAATGAATATATAACATTAATATATAACATGAATAAATATCAATGTATATGATTCCTAAACATGAATAGGGTTATATCAATATGAATCTATCATCTATATGAATATCTCTATGATTCTATTTCTATGATTGTGTTTCAGCACACGGGGGCGGGGGACGAGGGAGGCGGCCAGTCCCTGACCTCATCAGGAAGCTGCCTCCAGGACTTCCGGGCCCAGCCCTACGTGGAGTGCCAGGGCCCCAGAGGGACCTGCCATTACTTCACTAACATCTACAGCTTCTGGCTGACCAGCACGGCCCCGCAGGCCTTCTCCCCGCCCACGCAGACGGAGCCGATGGTGCTGCTGCAGCCCTGGCAGCAGAGAGCCACCGCCGGGCGCTGCAGTGTCTGCATGAAAGACTGACCCCTCCTCTGACCTCCTCCTCTGACCACCACCTCCTCCTCTGACCACCGCCTCCTCCTCTGACCACCACCTCCTCCTCTGACCTCCCCCAGCTCCTCTGACCTCCACTACCTCCTCCTCTGATCTCCACCGCCACCTCTGACCTCCCCCAGCTCCTCCTCCTCTGACCTCCACCTCCTCCTCTGACCACCACCTCCTCCTCTGATCTCCACTCTCCTCCTCTGACCTCCACCCACCTCCTCTGACCTCCACCCACCTCTTCTGACCTCCACCCTCCTCCTCTGACCTCCACCCACCTCCTCTGACCTCCACCCTCCTCCTCTGACCTCCACCTCCTCCTCTGACCTCCTCCTCCTCTGACCTCCACCACCTTCTCTGACTCCTCCTCTTACCTCCACCTCCTCCTCTTACCTCCACCTCCTCTGACCTCCACCCACCTCCTCTGACCACCACCTCCTCCTCTGACCTCCACCCTCCTCCTCTGACCTCCACCTCCTCCTCCTCCTCTGACCTCCACTTCCTCCCCAGACCTCCACCTCCTCCTCTGACCTCCACCTCCTCCCCTGACCTCCACCTCCTCCTCTGACCTCCACCTCCTCTGACCTCCACCTCCTCTGACCTCCACCTCCTCCCCTAACCTCCACCTCCTCTTACCTCCTCCTCCTCTGACCACCACCTCCTCCCCTAACCTCCACCTCCACCTCCTCTTACCTCCTCCTCCTCTGACCACCACCTCCTCCTCTGACCTCCATCCTCCTCCTCTGACCTCCACCTCCTCCTCCTCCTCTGACCTCCACTTCCTCCCCTGACCTCCACCTCCTCCTCTGACCTCCACCTCCTCTGACCTCCACCTCCTCTGACCTCCACCTCCTCCTCTGACCTCCACCTCCTCCCCTGACCTCCACCTCCTCCCCTGACCTCCACCTCCTCCTCTATTGTGTGTTCTCCGTTGTCAAAGTCGCATGACATATGTGTCTCCTTTCTAGACAGATCTGCAGTGAAAGATTATTCATGTTAATCCCGTTGATTATAACTGTCTATGGCTAATGGAGTCTATACATGTCTTGTGAAACATGCTAGGTCTCATGTGGCCTACACATGTCTAATATATCATGCTATGTCTATGGAGACTATAAATGTCCAATATAACATGCTATGTCTAATATGGCATGCTATGTCTAATGGTGTCTTAACATGTTTTTTATAACATGCTATGTTTTGGTGTCTATACATGTCTAATATAACATGCATATGTGAAACATGTTTCACATTTGAAACATGTTGTCTAATGTAAACACTATGATAGACCTGATGAACGAATTTGTTTTTTATAGATGCACGTTTCGTCATTTCTTTCTGATGTATTAAAACATGGAAAACTTGAAAGGACAACTACGGTAATAAGGCCGACCATGAAGCACGTTGTAGAGGTTCCTTCAGGTGTTTAGGACCATATAGTAGAGGTTCTGGAGGTTCTTTAGGACCCTATAGCAGAGGTTCTGGAGGTTCTTTAGGACCCTATAGCAGAGGTTCTGGAGGTTCATGTGTTTAGGACCACAGAGGTTCTGGGGGTTCAGGTGTTTAGGACAATATAGCAGAGGTTCTGGAGGTTCATGTGTTTAGGACCACAGAGGTTTTGGGGGTTCAGGTGTTTAGGAATCTATAGCAGAGGTTCTGGGGGTTCAGGTGTTTGGGACCCTATAGCAGAGGTTCTGGGGGTTCAGGTGTTTGGGACCCTTTAGCAGAGGTTCTGGGGGTTCAGGTGTTTGGGACCCTTTAGCAGAGGTTCTGGGGGTTCAGGTGTTTGGGACCCTATAGCAGAGGTTCTGGGGGTTCAGGTGTTTAGGACCCTTTAGCAGAGGTTGTGGGGGTTCAGGTGTTTGGGACCCTATAGCAGAGGTTCTGGGGGTTCAGGTGTTTAGGACCCTTTAGCAGAGGTTCTGGGGGTTCAGGTGTTTGGGACCCTATAGCAGAGGTTCTGGGGGTTCAGGTGTTTGGGACCCTTTAGCAGAGGTTCTGGGGGTTCAGGTGTTTGGGACCCTTTAGCAGAGGTTCTGGGGGTTCAGGTGTTTGGGACCCTATAGCAGAGGTTCTGGGGGTTCAGGTGTTTGGGACCCTATAGCAGAGGTTCTGGAGGTTCATGTGTTTAGGACCCTATAGCAGAGGTTCTGGGGGTTTAGGTGTTTGGGACCCTATAGCAGAGGTGCTGGCAGTTTCATCATGTGTTACTGTAGCTGTGGTTAGGTGACCCTTCAGTCCTATGTGATGCTGAAAAGGAGCCACAAATATAAATAATATATTTATTTTCTTTCTATGTTTTGTTACATTAATTTGGATCATATCGAATTGGTCGTGCATCAATTGAATTCTTTTTGTTACTCCAATCTTGTTTGCGAGTATTGAGTGTCACTCGTAGGTCACTTGTAAGACTAATTAGTCACTTTGGATAAAAGCTTCTGCTAAATGATTACATTTAAATGTAGCTGGGTGGTTGACGTGACGCCAGCGTTCAACTACATAAAAATAATGATGGCATTTGTCAAAGTAATATTTTTACATTTTTAAGAAGATTTAGCTTTTTGTGAACATACATTAATTAATAATATTTCATATTAATTTGTCTTAAAAATTCAATTAATCTATTATTTTGTCCTATTTTTAAACATAAAATGTAAAAAAAACAACATGTGGTTTTATCTTTAATAAAATTAAGAAAAATAAAATCGTGTTCAAAGTATATTATCAGAGAGAACACAGATGTCTACTTGTCTATTCTAGGTATATTCTTTGTTGATTTACTTTTTGTAACTCACATTTTTTAAATATCTGTGTAGTTCGTAGTCTGAATAATTCTAAGATGAATTGCATTTCGTGCTGTAGGCTCTCCACCATGATTAAGAAATATAACAAACATTAATGGATTTCCACAAGGAAATGGAGAATTTCAAGTTAGTATTGATACGGGATAATGATTCAGTGAAAGTACACCTCATTTTCATTTCATATAAAATAATAGTAATGTCCACCAGATTACATCTTAAGGGCACTACTACAGAAATTGTGTGAAGTGTTCTACGGTTCTAGGGTTATGTGTTCTATGGTTAAGGGTTCTAGGGTAAGAGGTTCTACCAATAGGTGTTCTATGGTTAGTGGTTCTACCATAAGGTGTTTTAGGGTTAGAGGTTCTACCAATAGGTGTTCTATGGTTAGTGGTTCTACCATTAGGTGTTCGAGGGTTAGAGGTTCTACCAATAGGTGTTCTAGGGTTAGGGCCGGGGTTCTACCATTAGGTGTTCTAGGGTTAGGAGTTCTAGGGTTAGGGGTTCGGCCATTAGGTGTTCTAGGGATAGGGGTTCTACCAATAGGTGTTTTAAGGTTAGGTGTTCTAGGGTTAGGGGTTCTACCATAAGGTGTTCTAGGGTTAGGGGTTCTACCAATAGGTGTTCTAGGTTTAGGGGTTCTACCATTAGGTGTTCTAGAGTTCTACTGTTTTACCATTAGGGTTAGGGGTTGTAGGGTTCGGGGTTTGACCATAAGGGGTTATAGAGTTAGGGGTTTTATGGTTAGGGGTTATACGGTTAGATGTTCTAGGGTTCCAGGGTTAGTTTTTCTACAGTTCTAGGATCAGGGGGCGGTACAATTGCTGGCAGGAACAGTTATGGTTCTAAATCAGGTAGAATACACTAGGATTATTTCCGAGGGTATCAGTATAATCCACAGAGCGGATATGTTGTAACTCAGTAGGTGGTCTTAAGATGTCTCTTTAGCGGTAGGGTTATCCTATATGCCAGAGCACTGATCCTATTTTAAATATAATTGCTATTTCTAACAGAAAACATGGTCATGGATAAATCTGTGAAAGTGCTAAACTCGAGAGCATGAAGACACCAGGCAGAGGAATGGTTCGTATAGCATCCTACCATGGAAATAATAATAACATTGTGACGTATCTCCATGAGACCCCCCGAACTAAACGTTCAAGGAGGCTTGACATTTAACTTAATGTACTGTTACCATGGAGAGCGTGACAGGCAGGGAGACACAGTCAGGTACACAGACAGACAGACAGACAGACAGACACACAGACAGACAGACAGACAGACAGACAGATAGAGATAGACAGATAAACGGAGAAAGAATAACAGCTAGAGACATAGGCTGAAGACGTGTTTCCAGCGGATGGGAGAATCGAGGGAGTGTTTGTGTTTGTGAAGCGGGAGGAAGGGTGTTGTTTGCTGGGTGGAGCTGAGACTGACCAGTCTGTTGCCAGATCCCTATCTTCTTTTCTCCGTCTCCTCTTCACCCCCTGTCTACGCCGACCATTGAAATCTCTTTTCTTTCTGCTCAACAAAGACGGTAGGAGACCATCGCCTGGTGCATCTCCTCCGCCGTCTCGACTGTTGTGTCGCGGTTTGGCTCGGAGGCTTCGGGAGGACGAGGAGGAGAAGAGGAGGAGGAAACGAGAGGAGGAGAACAAGAGGAGAAGAGGGATGTCTCGGAGGCGAAGCCAGCCGCACTAGATGTTGTCTCACTGCCCCAGAATGAGCGTAGCGCTGCAAGATCTGCGGAACACAGTGAGTAGCGTCGTGTTCTTTCTCCTGTGATGCTGTGCGGGCCTACTGTCATACAAACAACATGTATCGCCCACCGTATCCACATATACAAATGTATACTGTACACAACATACTACATACTACAAATATGTAAGTAGCTATACTACACACATGTTGAATATATATACATACACAATATACACGTATATTTAGATATACAAAACACAACGTGCTAAATATCCCTACTTCAAATATATTTACGTAAACTACACACATGTATATTATAAACATACAACATACTATATATATTATGTTGTATGTTTATACATGTGTGACACATATTGTCATATACTATGCACAACATATACTATATACACATATATTTAAATATACTACACAAAACATATATACTATATACACATATATTGTCATGTATTATACACAGCATATACACTAATATAGGCTACACATATTTTAAAAATATACTACACACAACATATACACTATGTAAGGTTACACACATATTAACATAAACTACACATACACGATATGCACATTAACTTACATATAGCCTACTATTCGCAACGTACTTGATACATATATATTTGTATATGTACTACACAGCACCTATATCCTAAATACACATACACCTACATAAACTACAAAAGCGCACCGATTGGTGGACAAGGTTTCCCTGCATGTGTTACTGGGCGGTTGACCAGATCACAATCTGTTTCCAATCCGAATGTAAACGGGAGGCGTGACGTCACTAGGGGGCGCAGCGATGCCGGGTGGGCTTGTTGCTGTGGCCTCCCTTAGGTCCGCCTGTGAGCGAGTGCGCATGTAGGTGTGCATGTGAGTGGGCGTGAGTGTGCGTGTTAGTGAGTTTGCATAAGCGTGCCCGCCTGTGAGCGAGTGCGCATGTAGGGATGCATGTGAGTATGCACGTGAGTGTGTGCATGTGAATGTGTGTGCTTGTTAGTGTGTGTGCAGGTGAGTGTGCATGTGAGTGTGCATGTGAGACTGCAATTAAGTGTGTGCATGCAAGTGTGTGTGTGTGTGTGTGTGTGTGTGTGTGTGTGTGTGTGTGTGTGTGTGAGTGTTAAGAGTCTGTATATGCTTGTTGTAAGAAAGCTACGATTGGACGCATGCTGCTGATGTCAAACAGAAACTCTGTAGTGATTGGCTTGTAGTGCCGCAGACGTCATTTTGTCCTCTGCTCTTAATGATTGACATACAACCCATTGTGTGGAAGGTTGGCAGTTAAATAACCACTTCCCTTTAGCTGGGAACTAGGTGATGTCATGCCCCCCTCCCTTCCTGCTGTGTTCCCCATGAGAACAGCCACGCTATCCCCTTAGCTTACACCCAGTACTATAGCAATAGATCACCTAGCAGTACAACGCTGTCAACGAGCGGTACAACACGTTATTATGAATCATAGCATCTATCCCTTTGCCCTTTAACATGTCTTTAATCTCTAAGCGAACACCTAGCTCGATAGTACTCTAACTTCGGCACTATTCATCTTGCACTGCAGCAATACTTTACCCTCTTTATCAAGAAGCTCTTCACTATCATGTAAAACGACAACACTTTACTCTATTTATTAAGAAGTTCTTCACTATAATCTACCACTATTTTACTTAACTCACTTTACTATTTAAGTGTATATATATATATATAGGGATATATATATATATATATATATAGGGATATATATATGTATATATATATATATATATATATATATATATATATATATATATATATATATAGCAATAATAGCTTATCTTACCTACAGCACCTTCAACTCTCATCTAGTCGATGATGTCTCAGTTCAGGTCAGTGTTTCAGTTCTATATGATGTTCACCATTGTGTTCTATATGAGGGCCACCAGTGTGTTTCAGTTCTATACGATTGCCACCAGTGTGTTCTATATGATGGCCACCAGTGTGTTTCAGTTCTATATGATGGCCACCAGTGTGTTTCAGTTCTATATGATGGCCACCAGTGTGTTTCAGTTCTATATGATTGCCACCAGTGTGTTTCAGTTCTATTTGATGGCCACCATTTATGAAGTTGTGTTTTTTTTTCAGATGTCCAGCTATAAACGTGCTACTTTTGAGGAAGAGGAGGCTTCAGATCTTCCTCGGGATGGAAGCCCATCGCCCGAAGGTGTCGAGGTCAGGGCTCACTACTGCTTTGCTTCCACTTTGCAATGCTTGACTATTATTCTACTTCACTACAATACTATACTACAATACAATACTACAATACTTCTACTACTTTACTCTACTTTACTACCACTTAACTGTTGTTTACAACTGATTACGATAATGATGATGATGATGATGATGATGATGATGATGATGATGATGATGGTGATGATGGTGATGATGATGGAGGTTTCTGGGCAGGTGGGCTTCAGGAAGGGCTCCCTGGGGGGTTGGACCCAGCTAGAGGTCTGGCTGGCTGCTCTTCTCCTTGTCTCAGTCCTGCTGCTGCTCCTCACCCTTACCCTGGGACTAACACAGAACCCAGGTACACACACACACACACACAAACGTACACACACACACACACACACACACACACATTTGCACGCACACACACACACACACATTTGCACGCACACACAAACACACACAAACACACATTGGTACACACACACACAAACACACACAAACACACATTGGTACACACACAAACGCACATTCGTACACACACACAAACACACCTTCGTACACTGTTCCTGTTATTGAGGTCCTCTTAGCGTTGGAGGGGGCTAAGCATCGGGGTTCCTTCACTACGGCTGGGGCAGCTCTAGCACGGCGACTCTGAGGTTTGACTCTGGGACCCTGATCCCAACCCTGCACCAGGGGCTGGTTGATTACCCTATGGTTGCCATGGTTACAGATGGGAGCAAGGAGCTGTGTCTCTCCGAGGCGTGCGTGATGCTGGCGGGGAGGATGGTTGAGGCGATGGATCGCCAGGCGGACCCCTGTCAGGACTTCTACCAGTACGCCTGCGGGGGTTGGACCCGCAAGAACCCCCTCCCTGACGCCCGGTCCCGCTGGTCCACCTTCAACAGCCTCTGGGAGCAGAACCAGGCACTGCTCAAACACATCCTGGGTACCA
>NC_136936.1:8444649-8544649 GCF_949987615.1 Pollachius pollachius | reverse complement strand
GACAAGGTAGACAGACAGACAAGCAGACAGATAGGGAGACGGGCAGGTAGACAGACATGAAGTTAAAAACAAGGCAGACAGACAGGTACTTAACGACAAGATCGACAGACAGACAGGTACTTAGCCAACTGTCTGTCTAAGATAGACAGACAGGTAGATGGACAGACAGATGCCATCTACGATTTGTTTTTAACATGTTGTATGTGTTTGCCGCGGATACAGTCTACGACATGTTTTAGCGTGATACTGTCGTGTTGTAAGCGTGTTGTTTGTGTTTGCAGGCTGATGCCATATACGATATGATCGGCTTCCCAGACTTCATCCTGGACCCCAAAGAGCTTGATGACGTCTATGATGGGGTGATGAAACGTATTAATATATCATATAATCATATGTTTGGGCCTAATATTACATTGTTGGTATATTATTTGAATGTGCTATATTGTGGTATAAATGTTATGCTGTTATGTGTTAGATTTTGATAGTATTATAATATTATGTTATAATATTTTTACATCATCATGGTTATTATATTATTCTAATGTAATGTAGTGCAATTATTCTAATGCTACATAATTATTTTGTTATTTTATTATTATGATGTGCTATATTGTGATATTATTGTAATGTTATATGATTACATTGTTCTTATAATATTGTCTTACAGTACGAGGTCGGGGAAGACAGTTTTTTCAACAACATGTTCAATTTCTACAACTTCTCATCCAGAGTGATGTCAGAGCAGCTGAGGAAGAGACCCAGCAGAGACCAGTAAACACACATTACACACAAACACTACACACACACCACACTAAACACAGAGCACACACACATAGACAATACACAAGCACTACACACAGACCACACACAGGCACTACACACAGACCACAAACACACATAATATTCTACAATATTCTACTCTCTCTTTGATTCTCTCACACCACCTAGCCAGCCGAACAACGCAGGTTTTTGTAAGAGGGAGGGGCTCAATCTTAAACCCTGCAAATGTATTATTATTATCAAGCAAGCCTTCTCCAGGTGTATGAGTGGGCGTGTCTTGTGTGCAGGTGGAGTATGACTCCGCCCACGGTCAACGCCTACTACATGGCCACCAAGAACGGAATCGTGTTCCCAGCTGGGATCCTGCAGGCTCCGTTCTACTCACACGACCATCCCAAGTCTGTCTATGTGTGTCTGTCTGTCTGCGTGTGTGTGTGTGTCTGTGTGTGTGTGTGTCTGTCTACCTGTCTGTCTGTCCGCCTGTTTTCTAACCCATATAATCTGCATGTGTGTACATGTAGGGCGTTAAACTTTGGAGGGATTGGCGTTGTGATGGGTCATGAGCTCACTCACGCATTTGACGACCAGGGTAAGGTCCCTTCCTGTTACCTCACTTCCTGTCTCACATCCTCTTTAAGACGCACATACTGTTTGACACGCACACCTGTCTCTCGGTCTCTTTGTCTTTTCCTCTCTCTCTCTCTCTCTCTCTCTCTGTCTCTCTCTGTCTCTCTGGCTCTCTCTGTCTGTCTCTCTCTCTGTCTCTCTGTGTCTCTCGTCCAGGCCGAGAGTATGATAAGGAAGGGAACATGCGTCCGTGGTGGCAGAACTCCTCCCTGCAGTCCTTCCAGCAGCGCACTGAGTGCATGGTGGAGCAGTACAGCCGCTACACTGTCAATGGGGAGAAGGTCAACGGGAGGCAGACCCTGGGGGAGAACATCGCAGACAATGGAGGACTGAAAGCTGCTTACAATGTTAGCATGCACTCCATAGTACTATACTATAGTAGTACAATAACACAATATACCCAATTGTACTATAATATAGTAGTACAATACCACACTACACTCCATAGTACTACTATACTATAGTAGTATAATAAGACACTATATCCAGCAGTACTATACTATAGTAGTACAATACCAGACTACACTCAATAGTACTATACATTAGTAGTACAATAAGACAGTACACTCAATAGTATTATACTATTGTAGTATAATAAAATATACTCAATAAACTATACTATAGGAGTATACAATACCACATTTGATTCAATAATACAATAGTAGTATACAATACCACACTACTCAATAATACTATACTATATTAGTATAGAATACCACACTGTATTCTAAAATACTATATCATAATAATATACAATACAACACAATGCTCAATAATACTATAGGAAACTTTAGAATTACAAAAGATTACAAAAGTATACAATAAAACACTCAGTAGTACTATACTATAGTAGGATACATTACTGCACTAAACTCAGTAATCCTCTAAAGCTACGGTAGAGTTTGAGCATGCCGGATCTTTTTCTCTTTCCACCATTGTGGAGCCAGGACAGCAAACAATCCAGATTTTGTTGAGCGGCAGCTGGGGTCTGCAGGCAGTGAGAGAGTAGCAAGCTGTTTGGCAGTCATGGAGCATAGCGGACAAGCTGGGGAGTAGGTTGGGCCTGAGCCTTTCACAGCATGGCCGGCAAGTGGCTTGAATCTGATTCAAGCTTCCACTGGTAGTTGGATGTTGGCAGCTTCAGGTGGTGTTTGGTGAATCTGTTTATTTAACAGGGGCCATGCACAACACACCGGTTGGGCCAGATGTATTTATACTGCTAACTTACAACAGAAGTATATCGGCTGGTCGGCATCCACTGGGAGATGTCTGCCAGTGGATGCAGAGTTTTGTGCTGCGACCTGGTTTTCGGACTTCAAGAAATACTGAATTTGTCGTGTGCCTTCTGCATAGATGTGGTTAAAAAAAAAAAAAGCCATTTGAGTGACTGACAGAATCCAGTAACTTAGTGTACAGAGAAAGTAGCATAGGTCCAAGGACAGAACCCTGAGGTACCCCAGTAGTGAGACTCCAAGATTAAGACACAGATTCTTTCCAGGTTTCCCTGTATGTGCGGTCCGTGAGGTATGTTGTGAAAAGGGAATTTGCAGAGCCTGAGATCCACAGTTCTTGAAGCGTGGAGCGAAGAATCTGGTGGTTCGCTGTTTGGAAGCCTGCTGAAATGTCCATCAGAATGAGCTGATACGAGGGAGGCTGTTGTAGTAGTGTGACATCTCTCTTAGACGGCAAGGAGGGCTTTCTCAGTTTAGTGGCCTGCCTTGAATCCAGACTGGTGAGGATCCACATAGTTGTTCTGGTTAGAGGTATGCAGAGAGTTGGGAAAAAACTGTGTGAGAGAGTGTTTTGGAAATAAATGATACAAGACAGACAAGTTGGGAGATAAGGAGAGAGTGGTGAAAAGGAAGTTAGAGTACGAGATTAAGAGGTGGATTTCGGACAGGTGGTGTCGGCAGGTTGGAGGGGAAATGAGGAGGGCATGTCATCTGTATTTGTGAACAAAGTAGTAAACAACATTGCTTGGTGTTAGGGAGTTTTTTGGGGGGTTGGAGTAGGAAGTTTGTAATTTAGACTGAGGGAAGGAGCTTTTAGCTACAGATAGAGAGGCAGAAAGGAGAAGAGATTGGTAGGCAAGAATGTTGTATGAGTGCCTGCATTTGCACAATTACATTTCAATCGAGTCAGACAACCATGGCGCCAGGGAGGTCGGGGGACCGTGTTGATAGGTGACAAAATGGGGAAAAGGGTCCGCGACGGAGTCGGGAGGCATGAGGGTGGAGCAGTCTGGTTAGGGGATGGGGATGGCTGATAGGACAGATGAGGTGACAGAAGGGACAGAGTGTGGAAGAGGGAGGTTCGGCACTTTGAGAGAGAAAGAAAAGTGGGTCTGTGGTCTGAGATGTCAACAGGGAGATACAGAAAGGCTGATGGAACCGCAGTCCCTGTTGAATATGTAGTTGATTTAGTTACCAGTGTGAGCGGGGGGGGGGGGGGGGGGGGGAGAGCGAGAGAAGATGGTCAAGTATCAGTGAGGGGCCATCTTCAGGATGTTTTATATTAGGACGTCTGATTCCTCGAAGACTCCTGCTGAGACTCCTTTGTCTTCGTATGAAGAGTCTTCATATAATGAGTATTTTTCTATATTGTCATCATGTGTTTCCAGGCCTACCAGTCGTGGGTCCGACTCAACGGAGAAGAGAAGAGACTTCCAGCTGTTAACCTGACTAATGACCAGCTGTTCTTCTTGGGGTTTGCTCAGGTAGTTTGTCCAACATTCTCTGTATCTGTCTGTGTGTCTACCTCTCTCTCTCTCTCTCTCTCTCTGTCTCTCTCTCATTCTAGGTGTAGTGTAGTGATGGTTTCAAGTTGTTTTCTCCAGGTGTGGTGCTCGGTGCGGACCCCGGAGAGTGCTCATGAGGGGCTGGTGACGGACACCCACAGTCCCCCCAGGTACAGAGTCATCGGCACGCTCTCCAACTCCCAGGACTTTGCTCATCATTTCCAGTGTCCGGTCGGGTCGCCCATGAACTCCGGGAGCCGCTGTGAGGTCTGGTAGGACGCCACAGACACTCCCGGCCCCGGGGAGACCAGGGCAGAATGAGGAGGAGTGTGTTGCCCACTAATGGGTGTCACGTGGACTTGTACTTTCCTAGAAGAGCGACATGGACTAAATGTGTTGTTGTGTTCTTTTGTGTTTCTGTGTTGCGTGTCTTCTGTAGGTCAGGCGGTCTGGCCTCTAAGATAGCTTTTCTTCTCTTGACATCACATGTTTTCTCTGTGAATATTGACGCTATGTCCTTCATAGCGATACTACCGTAACATAAACAGCATTGTGAATATTTGAAGTTATGTCCTTCTTAGCGATTACAATCGTAACATTAACAGCATTGTGAATATTGATTGACAGCACTGCAGCATTGCAGTTACCTAGCAACAGGAGTACAGATGCTAGTACTAGTAACCTAGCAACAGGAGTAAAGATGCTAGTACTAGTTACTTAGCAACAGTACTTATGATGCTAGTAATGGTTAACTAGCAACAGGAGTAAAGATTCTAGCACCAGTTACCTAGCAACAGGAGTAAAGATGACTGATGCTAAATATTGAATGTCCCAAGTGGTCAGCTAATTTATCTGCGAAAATAAACATCTGTTTAAATAGTCAAAGTGTCTGGTAAGTAAGTCTACTTTACAGGTAATCATCAACCGGAGGTCCTATTCTGAACATATAGTTTTATCTGGTTAAAAAGTCTGAGTGTTAAGAAAGTTTTACACATGCAGTCTTCCCTCTAAAGTTTAGGAAGATTTCCTGCATGGGTTCATCAATATTCCGGGAAATCTGCACCGGCAAATAGCCTGCTCAAGACCTACTGACATTTTAGGACCACTGCCTGTACGGCTGTGATGTGAATGAAGGCAGTCACATTGAGAGAGAGGCAGGTGAAATGTTATGTCATCTGACCTAAGACGCGTTCCTATGGAGAGAGCCAACAAATGAAAGCTCTCCACTGATGACGAATTTGAATTCGCGACTGTTTTATCATAATACGTCTTAAATTTTACGTTGATGTGTTAACAATATAACTATATCTTATTTTGTTTGCAAACAAGTTCATTTTTTCAAGAATGGCCTGTACAGGTTACTCAATAACTGTTGCATTAGCGCCATCTGCTGGACTGTCCCTTGGCCCATCTGTTCCGGCATTTTTATGACATTGTGTAAGGGCGCAAGACAGAAACCCTTATGAAAACCCCCAGAAACCAGTATGTAGCTGCAAATGTGTATAGTGAAATAATGAAAGAATAACCTTTCAGTGATTACTTACCAGGAACTACGTGTGAAAGGGGCTTTAATCTACTCAACAGGTAACCAATCATCACATAGAGGTCCTGTTGTAAACATTTGATCGGGTTAAATTGCCACAGTGTCTGGTTAGTTAGTCTACTTTACAGGTTGCCAATCTACTAGATCATCTATCCGTCTAAGTCATCTTGATTCAAATGTTTGTGTGTTTGGGGGGGTTGCTTTTTTGTTTGGGGGTGTAGTTTAGGGGTGTGTGTGTGTGTGTGTGTGTGACTTTCATTGTGTTGCTGAGGGGCACTCAAGAAGAACAGGACCCAGAGAGTCTAGAGTTTTATTGATTATATATCTATTACATCCATCGTGCAAACACAGCCTAGACTTTCTTTTGAGGAAAGGAGGCATGCAACAGCCAGTAAATAGAGTAGCAGGTTCCTGTAACACAAACACACACACACAAACACACGCAAGCACACACACCAACGCACATACACATGACCACACACGCACACACACAGCATTAGAATTGTTTGTGGTACAATAGAATGTTTTGTAAATATGTAATACTATAAAATATATAATAAATAACATGGCATCTGATTAATTATCAACTAGAACAATTAAATAGGTGTAGATGAAAGAGATATATGTAGATAACAGACATAGGTGTATAGATAATAGACATGAATATAGATAATAGACGTATATGTAAATAGATGATATACATATAGGTGTATAGATAATAGGCATATAGGTATATAGATAATAGACGTATATGTATATAGATAATATACGTATTTTTGTATAGATAATAGACATGTGAATGTAGATAATAGACGTATATGTATATAAATAATATACATATAAGTATAGATATTAGACATATATCTATATAGATAATAGACGCATATGTATAAAGACTAGACCTATAGATGTACAGATAATATACATATATGTATATAGACAGAGGAATAGGTGTACAGATAATAATATGTATACAGATAATAGAGGAATAGGTGTACAGATAATAATATGTATACAGATAATAGAGGAATAGGTGTACAGATAATAATATGTATACAGATAATCAGGGTGCGATTTGTGAAAAAACCAGAGGGGGGGATAATTTTGAGAAACATTTAAAAATGTTTCAAAATGAAGACGGACCCTGTGTATTTTGGTTGTTAATTATTTCGATGTAATGGTGAAAATACTTTGGGTGGGGGGGATAATTTTTATCCCCACAGAGGATAAAAATAATTCAGCAGAGGGTAGGACGTGTAAACCAGAGGGGGGGATAATCCCCACCATCCCCACCGGCAAATCGCACCCTGCAGATAATAGAGGAATAGGTGAACAGATAAGAGAGAGAGTTACCAGCCATGGTGAGTGTCATGGTCGCTCTGTACATCAGGACATCGATGGTTCCTCCCTTGATGTGGACTGGAAGTCCGTTATCCTCCTGTTTTCATGGAAAAGGTAGACAACGTTTGGTGAGTTCTAGTACTCAGTACCCAGTATTCAGTACACAGTACCTATACTTGTACACTAAACACCTTATAACAAGTACATATTATAATGTACTTGCATTATATAATATAACATCATGATATAATGTACTTGTATTCTATAATATTATATTTGAATGTACTTGTATTATATTGTGACATAATATGACATATTATATTTTATCGTATTATGATGTACTTGTGTTATATTTGATAATATCATGATTTAATTGTATTCTATTATATTATAATGTACTTGTATTGTATCATATTGTATCATGATTGTTATATATTACACCATATTCTAATGTACTTGTAATATTATCATATTGACGTTGTACCTGAAAGATCTTCTGTGCGTCTGGGACCTTGTTCCTCAGCTGTCTGCTGGAGGAACAGAAGGACCTGAACGATGACACTCTCTGTTACGCACACACGCACACACACACACACACACACACACACACACACACACACACACACACGTAGAGACATCATTACTTCTGCTTTTCTCAGTAGTGTATTTTATGTGTTGGTTAACTCTCTATTAGTAGTCATACTGTCGTTTCAATCAAGTGTGAATAGTAGTAGTAGTAGTAGTAGTAGTAGTACTGTTTATATAGTTTATATGTTTACATTTTATCATTATATAATAGTCTTCTGTTCCTTCAACCGATCAAACAAGGTCAGAGCTGTGACTGACAGCTGTTACAGACAAACCATGCCTCTCCACCACAGCCTTCAGCCAATCAGGAGACGGATACCACATGGACCTGCCCACTTGTTTCCACATGGTGTCTTGAATGTGTGTGTGTGTGTGTGTGTGTGTGTGTGTGTGTGTGTGTGTGTGTGTGTGTGTGTGTGTGTGTGTGTGTGTGTGTGTGTGTGTCTCCTATAGGTGTACTATACATAGACATGCTGCCATAGATTACAGTCTTAATACATATTTCCTAACTAAATAACTAGCTACAACTCTAGCAAACATCCTAACATATTTTGTACTAGCTTCAACTAAAAACACCAACCTAGTTTTAACTAAGTGTATCTCCACTTAACACAACAACGTAGTTTTATCTAGCTGTATCTTCACTAATCATAAGAGTCATGTTGGACAGACTAGCGGTCAATTTCACTTCTCTTAATAACCCCCCCACGCACGCACACACGCACACACACACACACACACACACACACACACACACACAAACAGCTACATCGACATTCAACCACACACACACACACACACAGACACACGTTGAGACATCGTTACTTCTAAATTCTCACCAGTGTACCTTATGTGTTGTTTAACTCTCTATTAGTAGTTACACTGTCATTTCACTCTAGTGGGAATAGTAGTGGTAGTAGTACTGTATACAAAGTGTTGTTAGGCTTACAACATTTATATATATTAGATATACTATGATAATAATGTCATATAATAATGTTCTGTTCCTTCAACAGATCAAACAAGGTCAGAGCTGTGACTGACAGCTGTTACGGACAAACCATGCCTCTCCACCACAGCCTTCAGCCAATCAGGAGACGGATAGCACATGGACCTGCCCACTTGTTTCCACATGGTGTCTTGAATGCGTGTTTGTGTGTGACCTCTAGGCGTACTATATATAGATGTGTTGCTTTCGTTTACACTGTACTAGCTGTGTCCATAACTAGCTGATATTCCACTGAAAACACTGATAAACACACACACACACACACGCTCAGAAAGATTCATAAAGAAGTTACCAGGAGGTGGTTCATCTTGATGGGGGAGCTCTGCTGTTTGCTCTTGACTCAGGAGCACACTCTCTCACTCTCTCTCTGTCTATCACTCAAGTACACACACACACACACACACACCCACACACAGATTAAATATTAACGTATCATGTTCCCTGGCTGAAGCCAGGCCCGGTTGATGCCAAGTTGTCCTCGTGACTGCATGAATCTAGACCCCCTCCTACACCACCTCCTACACCTCCTAGACCTTCACCTCCTCCTACACCACCCCTAGACCTACACCACCTCCTACACCACCTCTTAGACCTACACCACCTCCTACACCTCCTCCTACACCACCTCCTACACCTACACCACCTCTAGACCTACACCACCTCTAGACCTACACCACCTCTTAGACCTACACCACCTCCTACACCTCCTCCTACACCACCTCCTACACCTACACCACCTCTAGACCTACACCACCTCTAGACCTACACCACCTCCTTCACCACCTCTTAGACCTACACCACCTCCTACACCTCCTCCTACACCTACACCACCTCTTAGACCACCTCTTAGACCTACACCACCTCCTACACCACCTCTTAGACCTACACCACCTCCTACACCACCTCCTACACCTCCTCCTACACCTACACCACCTATTAGACCTACACCACCTCCTACACCTCCTCCTACACCACCCCTAGACCTACACCACCTCTTAGACCTACACCTCCTCCTACACCTACACCACCTCTTAGACCTAAACCTCCTCCTACACCACCTCCTACACCACCTCCTACACCTACACCTCCTCCTAAACCTACACCTCCTACACCTCCTCCTACACCACCTCCTAGACCTACACCACCTCCTACACCACCTCCTACACCACCTCCTGGTCCTAGACTACCTCATGCCCCACCTAGTCCATCTCCTACACCACCCCCTGGTCCTAGACTACCTCATGCCCCACCTAGTCCATCTCCTACACCACCTCCTAGTCCTAGACTACCTCATGCCCCACCTAGTCCATCTCCTACACCACCCCCTGGTCCTAGACTACCTCATGGCCCACCTAGTCCATCTCCTACACCACCTCCTGGTCCTAGACTACCTCATGCCCCACCTAGTCCATCTCCTACACCACCTCCTAGTCCAAGACTACCTCATGCCCCACCTAGTCCATCTCCTACACCACCTCCTAGTCCTAGACTACCTCATGCCCCACCTAGTCCATCTCCTACACCACCTCCTGGTCCTAGACTACCTCATGCCCCACCTAGTCCATCTCCTACACCACCCCCTAGTCCTAGACTACCTCATGCCCCACCTAGTCCATCTCCTACACCACCCCCTGGTCCTAGACTACCTCATGCCCCACCTAGTCCATCTCCTACACCACCCCCTGGTCCTAGACTACCTCATGCCCCACCTAGTCCATCTCCTACACCACCCCCTGGTCCTAGACTACCTCATGCCCCACCTAGTCCATCTCCTACACCTGTGTTGCTGTACCATATTATAGCATGATTCAGAATGTAAAGACTCATGCTTTAGAATATAGCGTATTACAGAATTATGCTATATATATATATATATATATATATATATATATATATACACACACACACACACACACAGGTATATAATTATATAAGATAAAACATAAGATAGGATGATTCAGACCATAGAATGATTCAGACCATAGTATGATTCAGACCATAGATTGATTCAGACCATAGGATGATATAGGATGATTCAGACCATAGTATGATTCAGACCATAGGATGATATAGGATGATTCAGACCATAGTATGATTCAGACCATAGAATGATTCAGACCATAGGATGATTCAGACCATAGGATGATATAGGATGATTCAGACCATAGGATGATTCAGACCATAGGATGGTATACGATGATGCAGACTAAAGGATGATATAGTATGATTCAGATCATAGGACAATATAGTATAATTCAGACCATAGGATGATATAGATGATTCAGACCATAGGATGATTCAGACCATAGGATGATATAGGATGATTCAGACCATAGGATAATATAGTATGATTCAGACCATAGGATGATATAGGATGATTCAGACCATAGGACAGTATAGGATGATTCAGACTATAGCACGATATAGGATGATTCAGACCATAGCATGATTCAGACCATAGGATGATATAGGATGATTCAGACCATAGGATGATACAAACACCTACGGACCCCTTACGTCCTTGCATACCCTACTTGCGGCCGTCCACCGCAAAAAAAAAAAATCGGAACCATCGACTCAGCAGCAAGGGCTGTGATTGTTCCGCTAACTAAAACCCGACGCAGAACCATAAACGTTCAAGGCTGCGTCGAAACGTCTGCATGTTCATTGCGTTGCCGGAACGTGAAACCATACAAAGCCCTAAGAAGGAACAGAAAGTCCAACCACCAGAATAAAGAGGCACGCAGGTGTTAAACTCCCTATTAATTAAAAGTAGTGGATTCTTTAGTTACTGACGTTTGAGTTGAGAAAGAGGAAGTAAGTATCCCTGACGTTAAATATGAGGAACTTACAGGACCATAGTTATTTCAGTTTCACACAAGCTGCAGCACATCACCACCACTCCAGACTACGGTCTCACGGTTCTGGTACGTTCTTAAGCTATTATTATTGCTTTTATTGTGGGAATTATTATTCGGTATTCCCAGAGTATCTGTTGAGTCCTTTTTTTTTTTTATTGTGGGAATTATTACTAGGTATTCACCTAGTATCTCTGGATACCAATTGCATTTACATTTAGGACATTTAGCAGATGTCTTTATCCAAAGCGACATTTGTAAGAAGAAAGGGAAAAACAATATGTGTGTGTGTGTTTGTGTTTGTGTTTGTGTGTGTGTGTGTGTGTGTGCTCACACACACACACACACACATGTATGCACATGTATGTACAGTATTAGTTATTCTTGTGTGGGAATGAGACGTTCATGATGAGCCTTAAATGTGAACATTCGAAAGAGGATCACTTCCGTCCATGTACTGGTAACATGTTACATAGAAACATTATCCACATTATAAATATATTAAATATTTCAATGAGGCAGTATTTTAATTTGAAGTTTATTTTAGAAGATGTTGGGATCACAACTGTGCCTACTGGTGTTGCTGGGAGCTGTAGTCCCCGCATTGCAGCAGAGAGACCAATGGCCCAGCCTAGACCACTCTAATGACTACAGCTATGTCCGCCATGCTGAAGAAGTTAAAACAACCTTCTGCTCTTGGGATTGTCTGAAGTTCACTCTGCAGTGGCCCGGGGCCTTCTGTACGGTGAGGAGTATTCCTCCTTACACTAACCTTCTCGTGAGGAGTCTTCCTCCCTACACTAACCTTCTGTTGAGGAGTCTTCCTCCCTACACTAACCTTCTGGTGAGGAGTCTTCCTCCTTACACTAACCTTCTGGTGAGGGGTCTTCCTCCCTACACTAACCTTCTGGTAAGGAGTCTTCCTCCTTACACTAGCTTTCTGGTGAGGAGTCTTCCTCCCTACACTAACCTTCTGGTGAGGAGTCTTCCTCCTTACACTAACCTTCTGGTGAGGAGTCTTCCTCCTAACACTAACCTTCTGGTGAGGAGCCTTCCTCCTTACACTAACCTTCTGGTGAGGAGTCTTCCTCCTTATACTAACCTTCTGGTGAGGAGTCTTCCTCCCTACACTAACCTTCTGGTGAGGAGCCTTCCTCCCTACACTAACCTTCTGGTGAGGAGTCTTCCTCCCTACACTAACCTTCTGGTGAGGAGTCTTCCTCCTTATACTAACCTTCTGGTGAGGAGTCTTCCTCCCTACACTAACCTTCTGGTGAGGAGCCTTCCTCCCTACACTAACCTTCTGGTGAGGAGTCTTCCTCCCTACACTAACCTTCTGGTGAGGAGCCTTCCTCCCTGCACTAACCTTCTGGTGAGGAGTCTTTGTGAAGTCTTCCTTCTAACCTTGACCTTCCGTCTTGTGAGGAGCATTCCTCCAAACCCTAACATTCATGATCCCCACTGCTCGAATCATATTCATTATTTACTCACTCTACTCATTATGCTTCTTTCTACCTGTCTGTAGTATCTAAATGAGAAGGCAAAGTGTGTTGTTCAACCAGAGATCAACACCTGGACCATTCACGGGCTCTGGTAAGTACTCTATCGTTACACTATACTCCACTGTTATAGCCTACTGTTCAGTCTACTGCAAGGTTCCACTCTACTGTTACTCTGCTGTTAGACTGTAACAATTGACTCGACTGTCGGACCCTACCTCACGGTAACACTCTACTCCACTATATTACTCTACTAGTCAGGCCATGTCAGCCCTGATTTTGGTTGTGGTGTTGTGTCCTGCAGGCCTCAGAAAGCTTATAACTGCTGTGGGTGTTGGCATCTCTTCCCCTCTGACCTCGAGGTAAACATCAGTTTCAGTAGAAGATAAATAAACATTTGCATCAGTATATCACCCATTAACATCTGAATCAGTAAGCTATTAATAAAAAAATCATGTAAAGCATGGCCACCAGTGTAAAGTGACATTCCAACAAGCGTAGCGCGTTGGACTGCTGTAAAGTAAGGTGTGCTTGGTTCCAGGCCCTTGAAAAAGAGCTGTCACAGGAGTGGCCGTCCTTCGTGAAGTCAAAGTCCTACTTCCAGTTCTGGTAGCGTCCCCTTCCGCCATCCCCAATGACAACAGTCAACCTGACCCACACGTCACACAACATCCATGAGCCTGTCCACATGACACTGAAATCTGTTTAGATATCATAAATAGCCATGACAACGTTGTGTTATGTGCGTTTGGGTTGTGCGTAGGTTATGTTTATGTGTGTGTGTCTGTTTGTTGAATGTGTCCCGTACATGTTTATAAGTGTAATTCGTGTTGTGTACTGTATGTGTTGTGTTATGTGTAATGTAGGTGTTGTGTGTACTGTGTGTCATAAGTGTAATGAGTGTGTTATACATGTACTGTGTGCGTGCAGGAAGATGGAGTGGCTCAAGCACGGTGTGTGTGCGGCCTGTGTTGAAGGACTCAACTCCCCGATGAAGTATTTCACACTCTGCCTCAAACTACGACAACAATTCAACATCACACGGTACACGCACAGAGACAAAGACACACAGACACACAGAAACAAACACAAACACACCTCACTCCGATTTTGTTTGTTTGTGCAGGACTCTGTCAGAGGGGAATGTGGTTCCGTCTTGCGATCGCCCCTATAAGGTATGACTTCTCCTCGTTATGAATAATTTCCTCATGTTTTTATGAATATTCCAAGTTTGCATGATATTCATAATATCTATATTTAAATATACATGATATATTAAATCATATACAAGTTCTTACCACTCTACCCAATTTTCTGTGTGTATTCTGTATGTATTTTTGTGTTACCGTGTATTTGTGTTACCGTGTGTGTGTGTGTGTATTTGTGTTACTGTGTGTGTGTGTGTGTGTGTGTGTGTGTGTGTGTGTGTGTGTGTGTGTGTGTGTAGCTTGCTGAACTCAAGGAGGTCCTGACTCCACTTATAGGAGAGCACCATGAAATCCAGTGCATCACAGATCAGAAGGTAGCTCTCTCTCTCTCTCTCTCTCGGTTTGTGCTGAGGTCCGCCTCTGTATCCTTTGGTCCAGCCCGCCTGTTTATCCTCTGCATGTTCTGGTCCAGGTCTGCCTCTTTATCCTCTGTATGTTCTGGTCCATCTCTGCCTCTTTATCCTCTGTATGTTCTGGTCCATCTCTGCCTCTTTATCCTCTGTACGTTCTGGTCCATCTCTGCCTCTTTATCCTCTGTATGTTCTGGTCCATCTCTGCCTCTTTATCCTCTGTACGTTCTGGTCCATCTCTGCCTCTTTATCCTCTGTACGTTCTGGTCCATCTCTGCCTCTTTATCCTCTGTACGTTCTGGTCCATCTCTGCCTCTTTATCCTCTGTACGTTCTGGTCCATCTCTGCCTCTTTATCCTCTGTATATTCTGGTCCATCTCTGCCTCTTTATCCTCTGTATGTTCTGGTCCATCTCTGCCTCTTTATCCTCTGTATGTTCTGGTCCATCTCTGCCTCTTTATCCTCTGTATGTTCTGGTCCATCTCTGCCTCTTTATCCTCTGTATGTGCTGGTCCATCTCTGCCTCTTTATCCTCTGTATGTTCTGGTCCATCTCTGCCTCTTTATCCTCTGTATGTTCTGGTCCATCTCTGCCTCTTTATCCTCTGTATGTTCTGGTCCATCTCTGCCTCTTTATCCTCTGTACGTTCTGGTCCATCTCTGCCTCTTTATCCTCTGTACGTTCTGGTCCATCTCTGCCTCTTTATCCTCTGTACGTTCTGGTCCATCTCTGCCTCTTTATCCTCTGTACGTTCTGGTCCATCTCTGCCTCTTTATCCTCTGTATGTTCTGGTCCATCTCTGCCTCTTTATCCTCTGTATGTTCTGGTCCATCTCTGCCTCTTTATCCTCTGTATGTTCTGGTCCATCTCTGCCTCTTTATCCTCTGTATGTTCTGGTCCATCTCTGCCTCTTTATCCTCTGTATGTGCTGGTCCATCTCTGCCTCTTTATCCTCTGTATGTTCTGGTCCATCTCTGCCTCTTTATCCTCTGTATGTGCTGGTCCATCTCTGCCTCATTATCCTCTGTATGTTCTGGTCCAGAACAGGGAGCTCTGGTTCCAGGTGAAGATTCCTTTGTCCCGGAACCTCACCCTGGGCTGTCCCCAACAGGACCCCACTGCGGAGCGCGGGCCAGCACAGTCCCCCCCCCCTCCTGGGCATCCCTGCCCTCCGCAGACCCCCATCTACCTGGTCCCCATAGACCATCAAAACCCCCGTTACCCCTGTGGCTGAGGGTACTGCTAGTCCCTAGACTAGACCCTGCTAGTCCCTAGACTAGACCCTGCTAGTCCCTAGACTACTCCCTGCACCATCCTAGGAAGCCCCTGAGGCTACAACCTTCTACACCCTGCTAGTCCCTAGACTACACCCTGCTAGACCCTAGACTACACCCTGCTAGACCCTAGACTACACCCTGCTAGACCCTAGACTACACCCTATTAGTCTCTAGACTACACCCTACTAGACCCTAGAATACACCCTGCTAGACCCTAGACTACACCCTACTAGTCCCTAGACTACACCCTACTAGACACTAGAATACACCCTGCTAGACCCTAGACTACACCCTGCTAGTCCCTAGACTACACCCTGCTAGTCCCTAGACAACGCCCTGCTAGTCCCTAGGCTACACCCTGCTAGTCCCTAGGCTACACCCTGCTAGTCCCTAGACTACACCCTGCTAGTCCCTAGGCTACACCCTGCTAGTCCCTAGACAACGCCCTGCTAGTCCCTAGACTACACCCTACTAGACCCTAGAATACACCCTGCTAGACCCTAGACTACACCCTACTAGTCCCTAGACTACACCCTACTAGACACTAGAATACACCCTGCTAGTCCCTAGACTACGCCCTGCTAGACCCTAGACTACACCCTACTAGTCCCTAGACTACACCCTGCTAGACCCTAGACTACACCCTGCTAGTCCCTAGACTACACCCTGCTAGTCCCTAGACAACGCCCTGCTAGTCCCTAGGCTACACCCTGCTAGTCCCTAGACTACACCCTGCTAGTCCCTAGGCTACACCCTGCTAGTCCCTAGACAACGCCCTGCTAGTCCCTAGACTACGCCCTGGTCTTGAGTAATCATCAACATTCTGCCTCGTATTCTGTGTTAAAGTCAGACAAATAAAACCAAAATCATCTCTTGCTTTTAGTCGCTTTGTTATTCAAGAATATTGTGTACTATATGTATTTATTACACGGCTCTTCTCAATGCCGTGGAACGCTCCGTTCACTTGGGCCCTTCACAACTTCCGGCGGTATAATTGACCGCGGTCAACGGAAAGTGGAGTTTTTGCTGTCTTTCGTATCACTCCGCAAGTAGTCCGGCAACTTTTCAACCCCAGCGTACTCGGTTGCTAAGCGACGTCCACGTCTTTGGCAGACTATTTCTATGCTGATCAACACTACGAATGCTTGTAACAAATAAATTGTAAAAAGATATCGTGTGAAGTTATTTTTTTGTTTTGGCAAGTAGCCTTGTAATAAGCGGGATAATGTATCGAACGTCACCGGTTATTATCGAAAATAAGCCCCTTCAAGGAGAAGCAAGACACCTCCGCTTCTGCTTATTTTCCCAATAATTACAGGCGTTCTATACATTATCCCTTACATAATATATCTATACCTCCATCTATATACATGTGTGTGTGGCCATAATAAAGTATTCAGCACATGGTTAGGGTTTACAATTTATTTAAAGAGTCACATGTTTAAGCTAACATCCTCTGACCAAAAGTAAGGGTGAAAAAAAAATGATGAATTCCTGTCTGATCAGGACACGGAACCATTTCAGACAGACAGACCAACCAGATTCAGACAGACAGATCAACTAGATTCAGACAGACAAAACACTACCCCGAGGAAATGGTAAAAGCACGTGACCTGGTACCCTCTGCCTGCACCCCTCCCACCCCCCCACCCTCTCAGTGGTCCAGGCCCCTGGTTCCCAACCCCCCACCCTCTCAGTGGTCCAGGCCCCTGGTTCCCCCCCCACCTCAGTGGTCCAGGCCCCTGGTTCCCCCCCCCACCTCAGTGGTCCAGGCGTCCGAGGAACCTGAGGTTGAGGATCTTCAGCTGTCCGTCCAGCTCCATGCGGACGATGCCGTCGTCTCCGTCGATACTCAGCAGGACCCCCGTCGCCTCGCGGTCCTCCCCCAGAATCACCTTCACCTGGGTAGGGGTAGGCCGTCAGACAGGTAGAGAGGCGCTTTACGAGTGCATGGGCACAGTATTGTTATCTGTGCGTCCCTAAGGAATAGCATGAATCGTCTTGAGTGACTAAACATAATGTCGGTGGTCTTGTCCTCAATTCGTCTCGTGTCCAATAGGCTTTGAGACACGTGATTGGCCCCTCTAAAGTTGCACATCTTTAACTTGGCCGCTCAGCGATAAGTGATGGCGGCTACAACGGTCCGGTTCCGATTGACAGCCGGTCCACCGGTTGAGAAACAGACAGGTACAGAGACAGACAGGCAGAGAAAGAGGTACGGAGAGGGACAGGTGGAATGAAAGACAGGTAGAGAGCGACAGTTACCTTGTTGTTCTTGGTGGGGGTGACAGGCTCCAGGTGTTCACTGCTGATGCTGACGACTTTCTCGGTCTCCTGAATAAATACTGAACACATCCCTCCCTACACACACACACACACACAAACACACATATAAGGGTTCGACAGCGGAGGAGTGGACCGGTGTGTGTGTGTCTGAGTGTACGCATGCGTGCACGTGCTTGTGCGTATGCACTTGTGTTTGCATACGTGTGTATTGGTGTGCGCGCGTGTGCTTACCGTAACACTGCGAACCACTCCCTGCTGTCCCACCAGGTCCAACAAGGAGTCCTTCACCCGGACCAGGATGTCGGGGGTGACCCAGTCACCGCCCCCCTGCTCGATATTGGACCCGGGGGTGTGGGGGTTGTAGGCCCCTGGGGACGGGGCCCCCGGGGTCATGGGGCTGTAGCCTACCGGGCTGGGGCTCGGGCTCGCCTGCAAACACACACACACACACACACACACACACAGACAGACAGACACACAGACAGACAGACAGACAGACAGACAGTTAGCAGGCCTTCTGCATCGGCCATCAAGGCCTTTCTCCACATCGCCTTCCTGCGGGTGGGCGTGGCTTACATCATAATCTTGCCAAAGTAACTCAATTGTTCTTTAAAGGGGACGTATCCTACCACCAGGTGCGAGTGTGATTAGCCGTTACAAGCCGTTTTCAAAATGTGCAGCATTGTGACATCACAGGTGGACCACCTAGATGTGTGACGGGTAGATGAGCAACGTTTGCTACAGTCCACTGGGTAGGCTGGTAGACTGACCTATCCGTCACACGTCTGGGTGGACACGCCCGCCTGTGATGTCACAATGCTGCACACTGTCAAACCTGCTTGTAACGGCTAATCACACTCACACCTGGTGGTACGATGAGTCCCCTTTAAGTCATGGGGCGCCAACATTGAGGGCAGGACTTCAGAAGATGAGGGCGTCGTTCTTCAACACATCGCTTTAATAGCAGCGTGGAACCTCCTTCAAAGAGAGGAGCGGAGGAGGAGAGAGGAGGAGGGAGAGCATAGCCGGTACCTGATAGGCCATGGGTGAGGGTGTGGGGTGGTAGCTGGCAGGGGAGTGGGTGTTCTGGTAGCCCACCGGGGAGGGCGCCACCTGGTGGTAGCTCTGTGGGGAGGGGCTCGGCTGGTAGGAGCCCTGCGGGGAGGGGGCTGCGTAGGGCGAGTACTGCTCTGTGTTGTACCTGCAGACATAAAAGGTGAGGGACAGACAGGTCAGATAGACAGGTAGCATGGACAGACAGATTCGACAGACAGGCTCGCGACAGACAGGTCAGAGAGACAGAAAGGTCAGAGACAGGTTTGTGACAGACAGGTTGAGGACAGAAATGTCACAGAGACAGACAGGTTTGACAGACAGGTCAGAGACAGAAAGGTCAGACAGACAGGTTAGCGACAGACAGGCTAGCGACAGACAGGCTAGCGACAGACAGGCTAGCGACGGACAGGCTAGCGACAGACGGGTTAGCGACAAACGGGTTGGCGACAGACGGGTTGGCGACAGACGGGTTGGCGACAGACGGGTTGGCGACAGACGGGTTAGCGACAGACGGGTTAGCGACAGACGTGTTAGCGACAGACGTGTTAGCGACAGACTGGCTAGCGACAGACTATTCCTCATATTTCCATAGAGACAGACAGGCTGCTGGGTTGTACTCACATGGCTGGGGTCCCTGGGGTCTGGGGGTTGTACTGGGGGTTGACCTGCGGAGAGGGGACCTCGGGGTATCCCGGGGTCTGGGGGTTCGGGGTCCCACCGTAGCCCTGAGGGGAGGGCGAAGGCTCGTCTCCATAGCCAAAGTCAAAGTCATCCTCATTCCTGGAGGGAAACACCTGGTCACTCATCTCATCTCATCTAGACTGCAGGCCTACCAGGGCAGTGTAGGCCGACCCTAGGCCTACCAGGACAGTGTAGGCTGACTCTAGGCCTACCAGGGCAGTGTAGGCTGATACCAGGCCTACCAGGGCAGTGTAGGCTGATACCAAGCCTACCAGGGCAGTGTAGGCTGATACCAAGCCTACCAGGGCAGTGTAGGCTGATACCAGGCCTACCAGAGCAGGGTAGGCTGATACCAGCCCTGCAGGGTCTGTGTTGAAGACGTACCGTGAGGGGGTGTTGGGGTTGTTGGGGTCCCATGCTCCACTCTGTCCAGGCGTTCGACTCCCATCATGCAGCGGGGTCTGTGAGCCATAGTGGGGCGTGCGGCTCCCTGGTTGGGGTAAAAGATCAAATGTGTTACGTACGTCTCAATGGCTCCCTCACCAGGGAATCCTGTAGGGCTTCACCGCTAGCAAGGCCTGCTAGCCAGTAGGGATACGGTGAGATAATGTACCATGTGGACGTCTAACCATCACCCTAAAGCTAGAGATAATGTACCATATGGATGTCCTACCATCTCATTAAAGCTAGAGATAATGTACAATGTGGACGTCTAACCATCACCCTAAAGCTAGAGATAATGTACCATATGGATGTCCTACCATCTCATTAAAGCTAGAGATAATGTACCATGTGGAAGTCTAACCATCTCATTAAAGCTAGAGATAATGTACCATATGGATGTCTTACCATCTCATTAAAGCTAGAGATAATGTACAATATGGATGTCTTACCATCTCATTAAAGCTAGAGATAATGTACCATGTGGAAGTCTAACCATCTCATTAAAGCTAGAGATAATGTACCATATGGATGTCTTACCATCTCATTAAAGCTAGAGATAATGTACCATGTGGAAGTCTAACCATCTCATTAAAGCTAGAGATAATGTACCATGTGGAAGTCTAACCATCTCATTAAAGCTAGAGATCATGTACCATGTGGAAGTCTAACCATCTCATTAAAGCTAGAGATAATGTACCATATGGTTGTCTTACCATCTCATTAAAGCTAGAGATAATGTACCATGTGGAAGTCTAACCATCTCATTAAAGCTAGAGATAATGTACCATGTGGAAGTCTTACCATCTCATTAAAGCTAGAGATAATGTACCATGTGGACGTATATAAAAGCTATAGATAATGAACCCCATGGACGTCTTACCGTCGTGCAGTGGTGTCTGCGAGCCGTACATGGGCGTCCGGGAGCCCGTCCCATACATGGGGGTCTGGGAGCCGAACATGGGGGTGCGACCGTGGGTCGAGGTCTGTCCACTGCTCCTCTTAGCGCCCCTAGTGGAGGGAATGAGCATGGCAGGTGAGTAAGACGTAAGGACAGTGAACAACAGTAATGTACGAGGCGGAGATGTGGTCGTACATGGTGGTGAGACGCTGGCGGTCGACGGAGATGGTCTGACAGGTGGAGTGCAGCTCCACCCTGGCTGTGGACTCGGTGGCATCCTTGACCACACCGATGTAACCTGGGAAACATAGGCAGTGTTGGTACCAATGCACCCTGGGAAACCTAGGCACAGCAACGGTGCAAATGTACCCTTGGACAGATAGGCTCAGCATGAGTACCAATGCACCGTTGGAAATATAGGCACGGCGTTACTTACAATGCACACTGGAAATTATGGGCAGAGCATCGAGCTGGACTGGGATTTAGGATGGTGTGGAAGGTTCATCAGAGTGTTAATGCGGGTCTTTGTGATCCCTCACCTTTGTAAGGTCCTTGTGAGATCCGAACAGTCTGGCCAATCAGATCGTTGTCTCTCCTGCCTCGGCCACGCCCCATTCCACCTCCTCCCCCCCCTGCTCCTCCTCCTCCGCCTCTCTGCTGCTGGGCTGGAGAGGAGAAAGACATTAAACACACAAAAGCCTCCTCCTTTCACACGGTGCATAGGGCTGCTTAAAGGGGACAGATCACACCACCAGGTGGGAGTGTGGTTAGCCTTACAAGCCAATTCAAAAATCTGCCCCATATGACATCACTAGTGGGCGTGTCCACCTAGATCTGTGCTGGAAAGATGAACAACGTTTACTTCAGTCCACTGGGTAGGCTGGTAGACCGATCTATCCAGCACAGATCTAGGTGGACACGGCCACTATTGATGTCATATGGGGCAGATTTTCTAAACGGCTTGTAAGGCTAATCACATTCCAACCTGTTGGTATAATATGTCCCTTTTAAGTGTGTTTATGTAGAACAAAAACCACTGGTAGATGCAGTACATTATAGTATATCGTATGTATATTCTATACAAGAGGTGGTACTATATACAACGCATAATGGTTTATATAGTGTAGTATATCATATATAGTACATAATATATACTACCTCCCTTGTAAATGTATATATAGTATGTAGTAGTAGTAGTATACAATTTATGACATATTTACATTTACGGCATTTAGCAGACGCTTTTATCTGAAGTCATTTATCATTAGTACTTTTGTCAAATCGTATATAATGCATCATATACAGTACCTCCTCCTATGTAGTGTATATACTATAGTATATATACTATTAGTATATTCAGTATAAATAGTATAGCATATGGTTTATGGGAGAGCTGATGTGTATCCAGAGTATATAGAGTATAGAATACATAGTATAGAATATACAGTATATACCAGGTGTATATAGTATATATAGATTACCTCCCCCCCCACCGTGGTGCATGGGGGAGCTGATGCGGGGGCTCATCGGGGCAAAACCCCCCACCGTGAAGTTGGTGACGTCTCTGGGCTGCGGACAGAGAACACGAGACGTGTTTTAAAATGCATTACTGGGGGGGACCTCAAGACAACAGTCCAATCTCCGGCAGAGAGACAGGTCGTCTTTAGGAGTCGAATCTTCGTGCCGGGGAAATCGTGTGTGTAGCGGCGGGATGTGCCATTGCGAGGACGGTGGTCCTGAGTGAGTGATACCTCCGGATTGGTTCCCTTCTAGAAGGAATAACCTAGAAGTTCAGCTGGAATTCGAGCCTGGAATAATAATATCTTGCAGCCAGCACTAGTATTAGTACTAGTATACTAGGTGTCTGGCAGTACTAGCATACCAGGCGTCTGGCAGAACTGGTATACCAGGTGTCTGGAAGTACTAGTATACCAGACGTCTGGCAGTACTGGTATACCAGGCGTCTGGCAGTACTGGTATACCAGGTGTCTGGCAGTACTGGTATACCAGGTATCTGACAGTACTAGTATACCAGGTGTCTGGCAGTACTAGTACTAGTATAATACCTTGGAGCCTCCAGCCAGCACCAGGTGTCTGGTCTTGCAGACGAACATCCCTCCGTTCTCCACCAGCTTCTTGCAGTGAAGGAAGGCAAAACCTCGAAACAGGTGGCGGATCTCCCCCTCACGGCCCTACAACACACACACACACACACACACACACACACACACACACACACACACACACACACACACACACACACACACAGAGATGAAGCCATGCCTCCACCAATAGGAGCCCGCTGCATGGCCGGTAGGAGGGCTACTTACAGAGTGGGGTCCGTCGATGACCTTGACGATGTCCTTGACGTGGATGTTGTTCTGCTCCGAGTCCAGAGCCACGGCGAAGCGGTTGTCTTTTCGCCGATTAACCGCTTGATGACGCACCGTCATAACCTTCCCATGCATGTTGAGAACCTGGGGGGGGAGGAGGAGGAGGAGGAGAAGGAGGAGGCCACATGTGATCATCTCTCTCTCAGGGTCTGGAAGCCATCTACCCAACGTCGTCTAGACCCTTTAGCCACAATATGGTGGTAAGCTTGCTGGGTCTTGGCCCTCCATCCGTCCAATATTACCTGGAATGTCTCTCTCTCCAGTCGGACGATCACCCCCACCGTCTGGGGGTCAAGCTGGACCAGTTCCCCCCACTCGTGCTGTCCCCCCGCGTCCACCCCGGAGGCTGTCTCCGAGCACAGCTGGAGGTCCCTGGGCAACACCTTCAGCTGGAGGACGTATAGAGATACACAACATAGAGATATAGGAACACAGAGGTATAGAGATACACAACATAGAGATATAGGAATACAGAGGTATAGATACACAACATAGAGGTATAGGAACACAGAGGTATAGAGATACACAGCATAGAGATATAGGAACACAGAGGTATAGAGATACACAACATAGAGATATAGGAATACAGAGGTATAGAGATACACAACATAGAGATATAGGAACACAGAGGTATAGAGATACACAACATAGAGATATAGGAACACAGAGGTATAGAGATACACAACATAGAGATATAGGAATACAGAGGTATAGAGATACACAACATAGAGAAATAGGAATACAGAGGTAAAGAGATACACAATATAGAGATATAGGAATACAGAGGTATAGAGATACACAACATAGAGATATAGGAATACAGAGGTATAGAGATACACAACATAGAGATATAGGAATACAGAGGTATAGAGATACACAACATAGAGATATAGGAATACAGAGGTATAGAGATACACAACTTAGAGATATAGGAATACAGAGGTATAGAGATACACAACATAGAGATATAGCTATACAGAGATACACAACAGGGATCAACACGCAGATAGAGATGCTCAACAGGGAATTAGAAATAGAGATACAGAACATAGATATATAGAGCTAGAGAGATACAACGCGCAGAGATGTAGATACACAACATAGACAACCAGTAAACACTTTTTACCTAGCAACCAGTAAACACTCGTTATTAAAAGGTTGGATCAGCGATGCTAGGCCGAAACATAAATGATCACATTCATCTGATCTTTCCTCACGATCCGCTAGCTGCCAAACCCCTTAAGCAGGCCGTTAAAATAACACACAAAAACAAATGGTACTACCAACCACGCAAAACCTAAATAAATAGTATTCCAACCAATCACCGACAAGGGGCGGGTGTTATGGGGTTTTGCACTGAGTTCATGATCGTTTTTAATGGATGCAAGAAACATGGAAGGGAGGGGCGAGCTGGCTGTTTGTTTGGGATCTGGCTTCAAATACAAACAGAAGTGACATCATCCAACATTGCTGATATTACTTTTAAGGAACCAGTAAATACTCATTGTTAAGCAACCAGTAAAAAATACCAAGCAACCAGTAAAAACGCATTACCTCGTGCATGGTGAGGTCGGAGAACAGGATGACAAAGTTTTCCTCCACTCGGACGATGAGGCCCGTGTCTCCCTCATAGCGGCCAGCGATCACCTTCACGTGGTCACCCATCCGGAAGTACTTCCTCAGTTCATGGGCGGGAAACTCCAAGGGATCCTGCATACACAAGCGCACGCGCCAACAACACACACACATCAAACCCTGTCTGCTCTGCGGATATTTTGGTAAAAAAGGAAGCAGCATAAGTTTGTCTTCACGAGGCTATGTAGGTTGGGAAATTGTTCTACTAGCTAAAGAACTTGTCTTCTAGAAAGTGAATAATGAATCTAGTAAAAAGTGAACGGATATAGAAAAGATGATGAAGACACAAGGTGATGACGGGCAACTCTGGCAGGCTGCCATCAAAGGTGAAATAAAGTGTGAGCGTGTACCTTGAGGTCCTCGTGTTTGGGCATGATGGTGATCTTATTTCCATCCACACTCAGGATCTTCCCCTGGAGGTTTATCAGCTCTCCCTCACACACCTCCACGTTGTCCCCTGCCTGGAGGTTGTGTTCACGCTCCTTACCTAGTGACATGCACAGTGTAAAGGGGACAGGGGATTAAGGGGACAGGTGATAGATGAAAGGTGTATATATATATATATATATATATATATATATATATATATATATATATATATATATATATATATATATATATATACACATACATACATACATACATACATACATACATACATACATACATACATACATATATATATATATATATATGACAGGTGTTTAAGAAAACAGGTGTAAAGAGGACAGGTGTATAGAGGACAGGTATATGGGGGACAGGTGTTTAGAGGACAGTTATATGGGGATAGGTGTATCGAGGACGGGTATATGGGGGACAGGTATATCTAGGATAGGTGTATCCAGGACATGTATATGGGGGACAGGGGCACAGGGGGAGAAGTTTACCTGACTCAGTGACCACCTCCAGGTCGATTCCTTCAGGTTGGTCCTCAAACTTCTCTAGCTCTGACAGAGTGGGCTTGACACCATCTGTGATCTGCAATCAATCAATCACTCCATCAGTACTGATGCTGTAGGTGTCCCCCAAGGATGGATCATAGGAAGACTACTGTTAAGAATCAGTTTCAATGCCCCTACCACTGCTGACATCGCAAAGCTCTTGAAGAGGAATCCTTTCCGGCTGTAACGATTGGCCTCAAAGATCATGAAGTCTCCGTCATGGCTGACCTCTCCGCCCAGGGACCTGTCAATCAAACACACGCACAGCGTTGGAGATGGGGATTGGCACACTAGAACATACACAGTAGAAAATCCAGAGTGGAACATAGACTGTAAAACATCCACAGTAGAAGAGCAGACAGTTACCTGATCTTCTCTGCGTCAAATAGCCTCTGAGCCGGTCTCTTGAACTTCTTTCTCTTTGCAAACCAGTCTTTCTACAAAACAGACGGACATTGTCAGGGTGGGTGGGTGGGTGAGTGAGTGAGTGAGTGAGTGAGTGAGTGAGTGAGTGAGTGAGTTTACCAGGCTCATCTTGGCTTTGATGCGGTCCAGGTCTATTCTAGGAATCATCTTAAGAGAGATGGTGTTCTGACTGGGCTCCACATAGTCCACCTGTAGACAATACATCATCATCAACAACAACACCACCACCACCACCCCCCCTGTTTTATCAGAGCCTTGACGATCAGAACCTGGTTTATCAGAACTTGCACAATACGTTTCTGGTCTTTCAGAACATGGTGTAAAGGAACGTGGTTTATCAGAACCTGGTCCTTCAGTTACACACCTGGGCTATATCGTCCTTGTAGAGCCCTCTCTTCAGACGGACCCAGGACTTGGGCTTGAGGTTGGTCACTTCCTTCACCACCTTTAGGACATCAGTCATCTCCTTGATAGGAACCATCTGCTGGTTCCAGAAGCCCATGCGCAGGTTCCCCACCCCCTCGATGGCTGCCTTCACATGGGTCTGTTTGTACGACTCCACATAGATGTACCCCTTCACGTGCTCTGGGGCTACAACAGACTTTATCTGGAGGGGCTGGGAGGGAGAAAGAGAGGAAGAGAAAGAGAGAGGATAACAGAGAGAGGACAGAGGAATGAAACACACACAGAAATAGCGAGGGAGAACAATGAGGGATGAAGGGAGAAGAGAGGGATGGAGGAAGGAGAGGGATAGCAGAGATGGAGAGAGGGATAAAAGAGGGAGAGGAAGAGGATGGTATTAATTATCTCCAGATTCTCCAGCCTCAGAAAGAAACACCCAGAATGCCGCTGCCCACAGAAACACAGAGACCCTTATTGCATGATAAACCCTTCCCATCGGTTAGTTAGAAGCTCTTATTTTTGTGATGTGTAGGGACTCTTACTGTGTCAGTAAACTGGTAGGCGATGAACTTCCTCATCAGAGCAATGGCCGTCGCCCTCTCCTCTCCAATCTGAAAACACACCGGTATTAAGTTCATTATTGGTAGTGTGCCGTGCGAGATGGCGTAAACCAACATGACACCCTGGCCATGCTTCTTACAGTTGTTCCTTTTCCAAACAGCTCCGACATTTGACCTATGAACACTATAAATTACACTTTAGAAAACGGTTTGGGAGGGTTTAACAAAATTAACTCTACACACCTTGCACTTGACTGTCCAGAGATTAGGATCCCTAAGGCAGGGGGGTGGAGAGGGAGGGAGAGGGCAAGAGCCATACGCAGAGGAAGGCATGATGGTCAGTACATTACTATACATACAGCGCAGTATATTCCCCAGTATATTCAGCAGTATAATCTATATATTCCCCAGTATATTCTGCAGTATAATCTCCAGTCAGCATGCAAAGCTGTAAGTAGCTGGCAGGATGTTGGACTTACTTGACTCCAGGAAGTAGCTGCTGCTGGGTGATGTCATCAGACAGCTCCTCAGATCCTCCAGAGTAGCTGAGACACACAGTACATATATAGTAGTACTGTAGTACAGAGACACAGCACATATACAGTACTAGTGTTGTGTGGGGTCATGTAGTGAGGTCATGTGGTGTGATGTCATGGTAGATACTCACTGCTCCCCTCCTGAAGACTTGGCATATTTTCTCATGTAGTATTCACCAAGGGCCTCCTCCCGGGAGTCCCTGGTACACAAAACAAACGCATCCTAAAACACCCTACAAACACAACCCAAGGACACAAACACAACCCCTGAGGACACAGCCCTTAACCCGTTAAAGAACACAGCCCTTAACCCGTTAGAGAACACAGCCCTTAACCCGTTAGAGAACACAGCCCTTAACCCGTTAGAGAACACAGCCCTTAACCCGTTAGAGAACACAGCCCTTAACCCGTTAGAGAACACAGCCCTTAACCCATTAGAGCTGCAGGTGTCACCAACTCCGTAGTACAACAAGACGGATTTACTCTCCATCGCACCGACCGAACAGAGGCTTCACAGAAGGCCAAAGGCGGCGGTGTATGCTTCTACGTTAACCAAAGATGATGCACAGAAACAACAGTCATCTCACGGACCTGTTCTACGGTTCTGGAGACGCTCACCATAAAATGCAGACCGTTATATGTGACGAGGGACTTCACTTCCATCATACTTGTCGCTGTATACATTCCTCCACAAGCAGCCGAGTCCGAAGCAGCCCAGACTTTCTACTCACATCACGGACAACGAAAACTGTTCTCCGGATGCACCGGTGTTAGTTCTTGGTGACTTTAATCACGTCGACCTGAAGCGATCTCTGAAACTGAAAACTGTCAAACCCACGACTAAGGCATTGGTCTTCCCAAGCAATTTCTAAACTCAAGGACAGTTTTTATTGCACAGATTGGTCTATTTTTAAAGAATCATGTCATGTTCTGGAGGATTTTACTGAGGTGGTTAATGCCTACATAAACTTTTGTCAGAATGCGTGTGTTCCTACTAAAACTATAACTGTATACAGTAATAATAGGCCATGGTTCAGTAGAGAAGTAAAACGACTTTGGAAAAACAAACATAATGTCTACAAAAGTGGTGATAGAGATCTAATCCAAATATGATTATCAGAGAGCTTTCAAGAAAGCCAAAGCTGAGTACAGGCATAAACTAGAGAGCACACTTCAGGTCAATGACAGCAGAGGGCTATGGGAAGGCCTGAAGCAGATTACCAACGACTCTAGCACTGCGCCAGTAGTCAGTGACGACCCTAGGCTGCCTGACAGTCTTAATGAATTTTATTGCCATTTTGATAAAGATTGGGATGATAGCCTTATACAACCAACGGGCATCAAAACCCTAGCACCGCCTTTTGTCATACAGGAGGATGAGGTTAAGCGACTACTAAAAAAGCTGAATTGCAGGAAAGCTGCAGGCCCTGACCTCGTATCCTCCACTAACATCAAACATTGTGCTGATGAACTGACCCCAGTACTGACAGACATTTTTAACTGGTCTCTGAGGGAATGCAGAGTCCCCACATGTTTTAAGTCAGCTGTTATTATTCCTGTGCCCAAGAAGCCCAGCATCACTGGTTTAAATGATTATAGACCGGTAGCTCTTACATCTGTCATAATGAAAATCTTTGAAAAAATCAGATGTGATCATCTGTCCAAAGCTGTCCGTCCAGACCCCTTTCAGTTTGCATATAGGACAAATAGGTCTGTTGAGGATGCCGTGTCACTTGGTATCCACTCTATTCTACAACATCTTGAGTCCCCTGGCAACTACGCAAAAGTACTTTTTATAGAGTACAGCTCTGCTTCTAATACGATTTTACCCAGCAAACTTTTCTCTAAACAATAACAAGTTGTCACAGGCCAAACACATTAGCACTGGTTCCACCCAGGGGTCTGTATTATCACCTCTGTTATATCCTCTGTACACTGACTGCATGTCACACAGTGAATCAGTGAAAATGGTCAAATTTGCTGATGATACAACCTTGATAGGGCTGATTTCAGGGGATGATGACAGTCCCTACAGAAATGAGGTCCTTTCCCTAACTGAATGGTGTTCCCACCACAACCTAGAGCTAAATATTGCAAAAACTAAGGAGCTATCGGTGGACTTCCGGAGGAATAGGAAGGAGACCCCGGCCCTGTCCATCAATGCGGCGGTGGAGGAACGGGTAGACAGCTTCAAATTTCTGGGCACAATAATCTCCTCCTCTCTGAAATGGGAAGATAACATAACTGCTATTATTAAAAAAGCCCACCAGAGGCTATTTTTCCTCCACCAACTAAATAAGCTTGGGGTGTCCTGCAAGGGGATGCAGCAGTTCTACCGAGCCACCACTGAGAGCGTCCTTACGTTCTCAATCACAGTCTACTATGGCAACTGTACTGTCCAGCAGAGGATGCAACTAGACAGGATTGTCCATACGGCCTCCAAGATAGTTGGCAGCAGTCTCCCTCCCATCTCAGATATCTACGAGGCCCGTATCCACAGTAGAGGCCTGAAAACTCTTCAGGATAAATTACACCCTGCTAACTCCCTCTTCAATCCACTCCCATCAGGTAGAAGGTTGAGAGCCATCAAAACTAAAACCTCCAGCTTCCTCAACAGCACATACTGCAGAACCATTAAATCTCTTAACAACTCTACATCCCTATACAAATATATCAGGAATGCAGACTCCCCCAATGGCCCTATATAGTAAAACACACACAAATTTCTACTCTGTTTTTATACACTGTGGGTTTTCTTAACTATGTACTTATTTATTGGACCTTTGCAGATTTGCACATGACTTGCTTCATGCCAATTTGCACATCACTTGCACCCATAAGCACCTGTCACTTTAATCAAACATACAGCACTTTACCTGGCCTGTCAACCAGGTGTAAGTGGGCTATATGTCTTATGTGTGGGGATGTCCCATTTTCTTTTATCTGCCTATATGTTGTATCTAAGTGGGATCCTTGGAAGGATACTGCATGGATGAAATTATGTTCTATGTTTTATGTGTCTTTTGTGTGGGTCTTTGTTAAGTGCTGTCATGAGCACACTGAAACAAATCTCTAGCAACTTGTGCAGAGTTATATGGCAATTAAGTATTGAATCTTGAATCTAGAGAACATAGCCCCTAATCTGTTAGAGAACACAGCCCTTAACCCCTTAAGAGAACACAGACCCAACCCCTTAAAGAATAGCCCCTAACATGTTAGAGAACACAGCCCTTAACCCCTTAGAGAACAGAGAACACAGCCCCAACCCCGGTACCTCCAGAGGTTCTGCAGCCTCCTGGAGCCAGAGTGGTCGTCGTCAAGAACCACATGGTCGATGTTGGACACTGAGAGAGAACAGACTACTGTTACTACACAACCAGGGCACCTGCTGGTTCTGAAGACCATGGAGAGGAAGACTAAGGTGCTTACCTTCAGCCTCCTCTGTTCCATGATGAAGGACAGATCCAGGATGGAGGACGGAACCAGGATGGGTGAATCCATGGAGAAGGACAGATCCAGGATGGAGGACGGACCCAGGATGGGTGAATCCATGGTGAAGGACAGACCGGAACAGGAGAAGGGGAGAGGACGGTTAAGAAGTTCAAAGGTAAGGATGACAGGCCAGACGTCACTGAGTGAATGAATGAGGATCAACTTGTGGGCCTGTGGATGAGATGTAAATGTTGGCATCACAACATCACAAGTCTGAATCCAAGAGGTCAGGGTACCAGCAGGCAGCTCTTCCTCCAGGTTACCACGACGACCACCTCCACCACACGTGAGTGATGGATGAATGAATGAGGACCCACTTGTGGGAGTGAGAATATGATGTGAATGAAGGCATAACAACATCACAAGCCTGCGTCCTAGAGATCAGGGTGCTAGCAGGCAGTTTTCACTCTTGGTTATCACGACAACCGACTCCACTGGCTGTCTCAAACATAATAGGCTACATCTCTAATTCATTACAGTAGGAAGATTTTGACTTCCTATCTGATAAAGGAAAACAAAGTTGACCCTGTAGAAGAATCAAACGTAAATAGTCCTCCCAACGGAGTCAGGGCTTCCTGTGGAGGGAATAGTCGTGGTTCACTGTTTTCACAGTATAAGTAGTGTATAATACACAGTTCAAGTCATGCATAATACACAATTTAAGCCACAGAATTAGTCTTATATAATACAAAGTAAAAGGCCCCAAAGGGCAGGGAACTCCAGAGGTAAACACCTTCAACTGCAAAAAGCAGGATGTTGTCATGCAAACGGCAGATGGAGCAAAACAAGCATCCTCCAAACAAGCAGACACTTGTGATGAGAGAATGATAGAAGGCCGGAGGTTCATGAGGTGAAGGAGAGAAGATAGTATTGAATTACCGTTAACTGGAGCTCATGCACATCAGAGGACCATCAGTAAGACATGGGAAAAGACAGTCAGACATTACACCCTAAACAAGACTAACGCAGCTAACACACTGTAATGAATTTACAACGGAATCGCAGCTAAGATCACTGATAAATATACACTGCTAAAGCGCAGCTTTACATCACGATATAACTGACAGCGCTAACATCACATCGATCGCTAAACCATAATAAAAAAAAAGTGAATGTAGCCAAGAACAATATAATTACTTAACAACACTAACACAGCTAACATCATTATAACATCATATATTCACAGTGCCAACATTTGACCTGACAGATGTTATCAGGACTTTCAGCCCGTTTATTTAAGCACGGCGTAATGAGTATGGGTTATTAATTCTACAGTGAATAGCTAGTTCAATAGTACTTTCCAGCATAATATATATTGTGTTCGAAGTCTGTCCTGTTTATATTGTGTGTGTGTGTTGCATGCGTGTGTGTTCACCTTTTTCCAAAATATCTTCGGCTCCATCCTCCCAAGGGTCTTCATCCTCATACTCATCATCAACATCTAGAGAGAAAGAGAAAAAGTCAAATCAAATGTTCTCTAAAGGAAACATGGAAAAGCTACCTTCTTACAGGCGAAGAGACAGACAGAGAAGACCTTAGAGTTAAAAAACAGTGAAAGACAAACAAGGGGAAAGATGCACAGACCGATAGAAAGACACAGAAACAGAGATAGATGAGCGATAAGAAAGGAAGACAGAATACAGAGAGAACAAAAGACAGATAGAGACAGATAATAAGACACAGAGAGTGTGAGGTCGACAGTGAAAGAAAGAAATATAGACATACCGAGACATAAAGAGACAGGGAGATCAATAAAGATTGACAAACATAGAGCTTGACGGATAGATCGGACAGAGAGACAGCCAGACAGATACATTCAGAGAGACAGGAAATGAGGCAGATCGAGAATATCGTTCAAAGGAAAACAAGTTACACACCGGCTTCGTCCAGAATAAATCCACCATGTCTGGGTTTCTTCCTGGGTCGGTCGTCATCATCCTCTTCCTCCTCTTCGTCATACTCATCTTCCTCCTCCAGATCCTCACCCTCCTCTTCTGCTACCTTGTCGCTCCCCTGAGGACTTGTGGCCTCCTCCTGCCCAACAAATTACCAGTAACCCACCATAGTAATGGTAAAAATATATATATTATAATATTAGCACTTTTTTACAGGGGGAGCATTGATGCTTATTTTCATGCAGACTGTTGCTCTGCAGCCTGATCTATACACAGAGAGTGAATGAAGTTTAGATTATTTCATGCTTTGTATAATATTGACAATTATTTACATAAATAAATAACTTTATTTTGGACGTCGTAGTTAAGGTGGCAGGCGTCTGTTGCTAAGGTGGCCGCCTAAGCTGTAAAGTGCTGTGGGAAACCCTGGTATCAATAAACTATGTGTAATAGTTAGGTATCATTAACCTAGGTTTAATAGTAACGGTATCATTAAACTAGGTCACCTAGTTTAATGATACCTAACTATGACACCTGGTGTAATAGTTAGGTATCATTAAACAAGGTGTAATAGTTAGGTATCATTAAATTAGGTGTATTAGTAAAGGTATCATTAAACTAGATTTAATAGTAAAGGTATCATTAAACTAGGTTTAATAGATAGGTATCATTAAAATAGGTTTAACAGTAAAGGTATCGCTAAACTAGGTGCAATAGTTAGGTATCATTAAACTAGGTTTAATAGTAAAGGTGTCATTATACTAGGTAACAGTTTCATAATACCTAACTATTACACCAGGTGTAATAGTTAGGTATCAATAAACAAGGTGTAATATTTAGGTATCATTAAACTAGGTGTAATAGTAAAGGTATCATTGAACTAGGTGTAATAGTTGGGTATCATTAAACAAGGTTTAACAGAAAAGGTATCATTTGACTAGGTGTAATAGTAAAGGTATTATTAAACTAGGTGTAATAGATAGGTTTCATTAAACTAGGTGTAATAGATAGGTTTCATTAAACTAGGTGTAATAAATAGGTTTCATTAAACTAGGTGTAATATATAGGTATCATTAGACTAGTTGTAATAGTAAAGGTATCATTACCTCATGTCCTACTTCTTCAGCCTCTCCATCACTGCTGCCGCCGCTGGCGTTGTCTGAGAAGTCGCTCTCCTCACTGTCCGACATTCTGACAGCACAATATCAATAACAAAATTATTAAACATAACTAATAATATTCCAATATATTTTTTACAATTATATTAACCATACAATATTAACATTAACACTCATATTTATAATAATTGAATAAAACTAATAAAACTATATCATATTTACAATGATTATATTATAATAAAAAAATATTAAATGTAAAAAATTAAATATCACAAAAATAATGGTTAAACCTTTGTACACGATAAACACCTTTCACCTTGCAACTTAAGCATGAGTTGCACAGTATACATATCAATATTCACAGTATAATTTGTGGTGGATACATAAGTTTTTATAAATTGGATATTTTATCAGAGATAAAAAAGTGGCCGTCATGTGGCAAGTGGTGGGTGATGGTGACAGAGACAGTAACTGGGTGACATTGTGTTAGTCTTACTACTGGCATCCGAAAGAAATGCATGCGGTAGGCTGCTTCATTACATTTTGTCTTTAAGAAGGTCGTCTCATATCTAGCTGTGGTGAGTCTTGAAGCTAAGAATTATAGTGTTTGGCATTGCAATTGGTTGTACTAACTTTAACCCTAGTTTCTGCAGTGTTGGTTTTTGCTGTGTTGTTGTTGATAGTAAGGTCGTTGAGTCTAGTTTCGGTCACAAGGTGTGAACAATAGGCTTGATTGACTGGGCGGAGCTAAGGCTGCCTGAGCTACCATGTGCATTTAAAGGCTAAGCGTTAGTAGCGTCAGGACCCAGTAAAGGAAGACCCGGGAAACAAAGACTAAGGGAGTCTCTTTGTGGGAGTCAAGACCCGGGAAACAAAGACTAAGGGAGTCTCTCTGTGGGAGTCCCTCGAGGAAGACCTTAGAGGCCACGGTATTGTAGCTATGTGTCGTACTTCAATTATCGTTAGAATCTCTACTAATAGACAACGCCACAATAGATCCTCTGCTCGGCGTCGTAACCCATCCAATCTATGCCATTTACCCACCACTGACCTTGAAGTGATGGGAGGACTCTGGAATTGCCAGTCAGCAGTCAAAAAGCAGACTATTTCGGCCTACGCGTCCCTCAATACCCTCCATTTCCTGGCCCTGACAGAGACCTGGATCACTCCAGAGAACTCTGCCACTCCTGCTGCCCTTTCCACTGTTTACTCATTCTCACACACCCCTAGACCTTCGGGGCGAGGAGGAGGGACCGGACTCCTCATCTCTCCGATGTGGTCCTATCAGGTCCTTCCACTAGAACACTTGGCCAGATCTGCATTTGAACTCCACGCTGTCACTGTCACCCTTCCTATCAAGCTCTTCATTGTGGTAATCTACCGTCCCCCTGGTCCCCTTCGTGACTTCTATGACGAAATGGTTGCCCTTCTCAGCTTCTTTCCTGAAAATGGCACACCACTCGTTATACTTGGCGACTTTAACATCCTGCCAGAGAAGTTGCACTCACCTGAATTAACCAACTTTTTTGCCACCTTTGACTTAACACTATCCCCTTCTCCTCCCACACACCGAGCAGGGAACCAGCTTGACCTGATATTCACAAGGTCCTGTGGCACCTCTGCTCTCTGTTACCCCACTCCCCGTGTCTGACCATCACTTTGTTGCTTTTTCTCTCCCCTTAAAGTCCTCTCCCTCCCTCCTCTCTAGTCCCCATTGTCACCACCCGCCGCAACCTCAAAACTCTCTCTCCATCTACGTTTGCCTCAACTGTTCTGTCTTCACTACCTTCTATTGAACAATTCTCTCAACTATCCACAGAGGAATCCTCTGACACTCTGCTATCCTCCCTCTCCTCCTCTTTGGACTCCCTCTGTCCCTTCCACTCCAGACCGGCGCGATCTTCACCCCCCCCCTCCTTGGCTGTCTGAATCTCTGCGGACCCATAGAGCAGAGTTGCAGGCAGCTGAGAGGAAATGGAAGAGATCAGACTGTCCTAATGATCTATCTCACTATCTCTTTCTTCTCTCTGATTTCACCTCCACTGTGTCAACAGCCAAATCTGCCTTCTACCGGACCAAAATAACTCCTCCGCCTCAAACCCCAGGAAACTGTTTACCTTGTTCTCTTCCCTCCTCAACCCTCCCTCCCCTCCTCCTCCTTCCTGCCTCACTGCTGATGACTTTGTTACCTACTTTACCCAGAAAGTAAAGGACATTAGCTCCTCTTTTATCACTGCCACCATCCTCCCTCCCCCCACCCCCACCTCTGCCTTAACCCAATTCATCCCTCTCACCTCAGACGAGGTCAACAGAATTATAACATCTAACCATGCCACCACCTGCCCCCTGGACACTATCCCTTCCTCCCTCCTCCAGGCTGTGTCAAACGACATCCTGCCATTTCTTACCACACTTATTAACTCCTCCCTCACTTCTGGCATTGTTCCAACGTCTTTCAAGACTGCCAGAATAAAGCCTCTCCTCAAAAAACCAACCCTTGATACCACTGACATCCAGAATTACAGACCGGTATCTCTTCTTTCATTCCTCTCTAAAACATTGGAACGTGCCGTCGCTAACCAACTGTCCTGCTATCTCTCATCTAACAACCTGCTTGACCCTCACCAGTCACCACTAGTCTCATCGGTTCTCATTCTCCTTGACCTGTCTGCAGCATTTGACACTGTGAACCACCAGATCCTCCTCGCCACTCTCGCCGAACTTGGCATAGCTGAATCTGCCCTTTCCTGGTTCACATCCTACCTGATGAATCGCACTTATCAGGTAACATGGAATGGCTCCTTGTCCAAACCTTGCACGCTTGATACAGGTGTCCCTCAAGGCTCTGTACTGGGGCCTCTTCTGTCCTCCCTCTACACCAGATCTGAGCTCTGTAATTACATCCCACGGCTTTTCCTATCACTGCTATGCTGACAACACTCAGCTATTTCTCTCCTTTCCCTCATCTGACAAAGCCCTGATTGCAACACGCATATCTGAATGTCTGGCAGAAGTCAGCACCTGGACAACTGCCCATCACCTGAGGCTTAACCTCAACAAGACTGAGCTCCTCCTAATACCAGGGAAAGATTGCCCACACATGGACCTACTGGTCACTGTTGAGAACACCACTGTATCTCCTTCTCCAACTGCCAAAAACCTTGGTGTAGTGTTAGACAATCAGTTATGCTGCACCGCAAACATCACTGCGGTGGCCTGATCCTGCAGATTTGCACTTTACAACATCCGCAGGATCCGGCCCTTCCTCACAAGGGAAGCAGCTCAGCTTCTAGTCCAATCACTGGTCATCTCCCGCATCGACTACTGCAACTCGCTCCTGGCTGGACTCCCTGCCTCTGCGATTAAACCCTTGCAGCGCATCCAGAATGAGGCAGGGCGCCTCGTGTTCAACCTACCAAAGTTACATTTACATTTAGGGCATTTTAGGGCAAGTTCTCACATATAACCCCCCTCTTCCAAGACCTCCACTGGCTCCCTGTAATAGCTCGCATCAGATTCAAGATGATGGTACTGGCATACAAGGCAGTCGATGGAACTGCCCCTGCCTACCTCCAAGCATTAGTAAAGCCACACACCCCAGCTCGATCCCTCCGCTCAACTACCTCAGCTGGACGTCTGGTACCGCCGTCGCTAAGAGCAAGCAAAGGTCGATCAGCGAAGTCACAACTTTTCTCTGTTTTGGGACCTCAGTGGTGGAACGAACTCCCTACCGATGTCAGGATCGCAGAGTCGCTCACCAGCTTCCGCAAAAGACTCAAAACTCACCTGTTCAGAGTTCACCTTGACTCTGCATAGAAACCAATGCACAGCCACCATTGAATGTTGTACGTCCTGGCACTTGCACATTGCACTTATTGAAGGTACTTAATTGTGTAGCATCTACAGTAGCTGCTATCTTTGCTTTACACGGGGAATGGGTTAGCCTAGCGATTGGAATACTTGCACTTGGTTCTATGAACATCTTTACTGTACCGACAGCGATATATTGTTTCACTTCTTATGACAAATGTACTTATTGTAACAAATGCACTTATTGTAAGTCGCTTTGGATAAAAGCGTCTGCTAAATGCCCTAAATGTAAATGTAATGTAAATGCTTCAACTAAGGACCTGTGGTACACTACACTCCGATCTAGCAGATGCTAATGCCTGTCTTACACCGTGGGTGTAGCAAACTTGTTGCTGCTTCAAACCCCACCGTCTGTAGTATGCATCTTCCTGCACTGTGGATGTAGCCGCCTGTTGCTGCTTTAAACCCCACCGTCTGTAGTATGCATCTTCCTGCACCAAGGGTGCAGCCGCCTGTTGCTGCTTTAAACCCCACAGTCTGTAGTATGAATCTTCCTGCACCAAGGGTGCAGCAGTCTGTTGCACAAGGAGTTTCTTAAAGGAGCTCTTCAGGTTTTCTATACCTGGACCCGACCCCTCAATTGTGTGAATAATTACAAGTGGCTGACAACATTATAGGAAGGATTCCTACAGAAAGATACAACTTTCTACCTTGCCTTTAGCTTGACCTGGTTTGTGGTGTCTCACCAAGATTCACTGAAGGAGAAATTACGCAAGGGTTGAGTTTTTGCAGGAAAGCAACAGTGGAAACGTGAGTGAGATTGGAGAGAGGAGTGGCGGCAAGACAGGGTTTTTTGCAACCACTTTCCATAAGGATGTCAGACACTTCAATCAGAGCCTGTCAGTGGTAAAACAAGTTCCTTTAGAGGACGTATATTACCTCAAGGGTTACATTTCAACCAGGAACAGGCTGCAATGGCTGAAGCGCTCAATACTGGACACAGTTCAAAGATTGTTGTCTGCATTAGTCACTTAGACCTTAATAATGGGAGGATTGGGCTAGTTATCATTAAGGTCAGCTCTGCATAAAGAGCTGCTTAATAATGCAACTAATAATACAATTGAATAACTTATAATTATACAATTTAACTAATAATAATAATCCACAATACAATGGAATATACTTAGAACTACAGCATTACTGACTGGCATCTCGTTGTAGCCTACACACTGGGTACCACATGTACACCATCTTCCACCTAAAACAACATATACACCACCTATCTAGTAGCACAACATATACACCACCTACCTAGCACAACATATACACCACCTACTAGTACCTAGTAGCACAACATGTACACCACATACCTAGTAGCACAACATGTACACCACCTACTAGTACCTAGTAGCACAACATGTACACCACCTACTAGTACCTAGTAGCACAACATGTACACCACCTACCTAGTACAACATGTACACCACCTACCTAGTACAACAACATGTACACCACCTACCTAGTACAACAACATGTACACCACCTACCTAGCACAACATGTACACCACCTACCTAGTAGCACAACATGTACACCACCTACCTACCTAGTACAACATGTACACCACCTACCTAGTAGCACAACATGTACACCACCTACCTAGTACAACAACATGTACACCACCTACCTAACTAGTACAACATGTACACCACATACCTAGTACAACAACATGTACACCACCTACCTAGTAGCACAACATGTACACCACCTACCTAGTACAACATGTACGACACCTACCTAGTACAACAACATGTACACCACCTACCTACCTAGTACAACATGTACACCACATACCTAGTACAACAACATGTGCACCACCTACCTACCTAGTACAACATGTACACCACCTACCTAGTACAACCGTCTACCTAGTACCACAAAATGCATACTACCTAGTACCACAACATTTATACCACCTATAGTACAACATGTACAGCACCTACCTAGTACCACAACATGTACACAACCTACTTAGTACACCAACATGTACACCACCTACCTAGTACTACAACATGTACACCACCTACCTAGTACCACAACATGTACACCACAACATGTACACCACCACAACATGTACACCATGCACACCGTCTACCTAGTACCACAACATGCATACTACCTACTTAGTACAACATCATGTACAACACCTAACGAGTACAAAATCATGCACATCACAACATGTACCCCATCTACATAGTACAACAAGATGTTCACCACCTACATAGCCAACATTGGTTAGCTACAGATAGCATTAGTAAGCCGTTAGTTTTCTCCTGCTGCTGAGTTTACGGGGTGGATAATGTTGAATCCGTGTTAGATGTTAGTTCTAATCTTACAACAAACACAATATCTGTTAGTGAACTGATAACTATTCGGGGTTAGCTGATCACTAGCCGTGGTCAACTGGTTAGCAGCTATAGCCACAATACATTGAGACAGGCGCTAAAGGTTAGCTGCACTGTAGCATTATTCTGCCAGGGATAAAAAAAAAAAAAGAGTACCCTCTCCGCTGGGGCTTCCTCACCTTAGAACTTTCACCTTGCTTCGACCAATTTCAAAATGGTCCGACAAATAAACCTTTATTGATCTTTAATCGATTATTTCATATGACTTTGTATTATTGCTAACTCGTAATCTCGGACTCGCGCACACACGGCCGCCACGAGACCTGGGGAACTGTAAGAAATATCGCGATGTTTGCATGGAGGCGTCATAATCGTCCACCAATAGGATCAAAGTGCTCAAGGGGCTGCACGGAAGTGAGTCTAAGGTTGGAGGTTAGCTGCGAAACTACCCATTTACCTTGAGATATCAGGTATTATTCAGTGATATTTAATATATATTATTCACATATATATTAACTATAACAGCCCGCCAGACATGAACAGTGTGGGGGAAGCGTGCACGGAGCTGAAGCGGGAGTACGACCAGTGTTTTAACCGATGGTTCGCGGAGAGCTTCTTGAAGGGAGAACGAAGCGGGGAGCCGTGCGGGGACAGCTTCAAGCGGTACCAGCTGTGTGTGCAGCGGGCCATTAAAGAGAAGGACATCCCGGTGGACGGAGTGGACTTCATGGGACCCAACAAAGACAAGCCGGAGAGCTGAACTGCTGCAGCCTTTTCTAACCGCGCATGCGCAACATGCTTTGCCATACAATGAGACTGTATCCTCTACATTCTGCCCACCGCAACATGCGTTACAATTATATCGTTTGGTGCTGGTGTGAAAGACTCTAATCCCGCCAAACTGCAGTGAGATGACAACATGTGTGTTACACCATTCATATCCGTATCGTTATGTTTTACGAGGAGGAGGACACCAACATAACTGGAGCTTGAGGGACTTACCTGAACACTGACTTAATGTTCTGTTTTGAGCTCGAAGAGTGGGCAGGGTCAGATTGATGCTTTAGGTAGATGGGGTGTCTCCTAAAGGAGGAGGTCACTGCTCTGAGCCTCCTTGGAATGGATAATAAGTGTGTTCTTAAGTTGGAGGGACAGTCTCGGTCTGGCATCATTAAACCATCCGTCAGAAGCTTCCGTGTTGTTGTCAAATTTTAATAAAGCCTTGCTATGACTCTGTCCACTCAGGCGTGTTCTGTCTTCTCATGTTATGCCATCACTCGTATTTTATGAGGCAATGTAAACATGCATAACTATGGAAGCCCATTCCCGCCAGTAAAAAAAATAATAATAATAAATTTTAAAAAAAAATAAATAAAAAATCCCCATTGTAAGTCATAATTATGAGATAAAAAGTCGAAATTATGAGATAAAAAGTCATAATAATGAGATAAAAAGTCGAAATTACGAGATAAAAAGTCATAATAATGAGATAATAAGTCGAAATTATGAGATACTTTCTCACAGCAGACGTAGTAGCAGCTCTTAAGCCTAGGGAAATGGATTGTGAGTACATTGAGGACTTCTTTAAACGTGGCTTTACAACTGATGAAATACTTTGCTTGCTGAATCACATGGGATTGTACTAAGCAAACGCACCCTTGAAAGGATTTTAAGCAAGAAGCAGCTCTGGCGGAGAAAGAATAAAACGTATGTGGCTGAGGTGGCAACCTTCATTGAACAGCAACTAGAAACATCTGGTCAGTGCCATGGTTACAGGTGGATGCATCAAAAATGTTGGTTACATGGAATTGTGACTGACAGAGAAACAGTTTGAATATTGCTACAGTTATTGGATGGTGAAGGTGTTGATCTGAGGTCAAGAAACAGACTGCGAAGACGTGTTTACCACAGCTGTGGTCCAAACTATGTTTGGCACATCGATGGCTATGACAAGCTTAAGCCATTTGGAATTGCTATCAGCGGAGGCATTGATGGGTTTTCCAGGAAGATGATATGGCTTGAAGCTTATAAAACAAACAGTGACCCAAAGATCATCGCTGGCTACTTTATGGATGCTGTGATCAATGCTGGTGGGTGCCCTGCCAGACTCAGACTGGATTTAGGAACAGAGAATGGCCATATGTCTGAAATGCAACGGTTTATGCATTTTCCTGCTAACCAATCTGAAACAGACAGTGTAACCTTTGGTCCAAGCACTGGAAACCAGCGAATTGAACGATGGTGGCTGACCTTGCGAAGTGAATGTGTCCAGTTTTGGATGGACCTATTTGACAAACTGAGAGCAGACGGCTTCTTCTCAGACAACTTCTTGGACAAGTCTTTGATCCAGTTCTGCTTTCTTCAAACAATACAGGTAGTTCACACATTATGAGATAAAGAAGGGAGCTAATAATATTTTTAAGAGCCACAAATGATCATATGTATAAAAGTTATTGCCTATGTTCTGTGCAGAGAAGATTAATACTTATGTTATTGTTTCTGGTTAGCAATAATAATGTGGGTTGAGGTATTCCAAGTAGCAGTAGGCATAATTTTAAAATGTAGGCCTACCTGTGTAAAAAAAATGACATAATGATGTAACAGCCCCTTTACATTTTGATAGCTGTGAAATATAAAATGTATTGCACTGCTGCAATTTTATTTTTGTGCCAACCCACCATGTTATGATCAGAAGACAAATCGCACTGTCAGGACTACTTGACTTAGACAGTAATCACCAATGCCTACTATTTATATAAACTGTATATGATTTGCCTATAGGAAGAGCTTAATGAGGTTGTATCGACCTGGAACAACCACAGAATCCGTCGAGTCCACAACTCACGATCACCCCATGGACGTCCCTCCATATTGCATGCTGTCCCTCACCTGTACGGCGGCAGAGACTGCTTGCACCATCTGGACCTGGCGAGGGTTCAAGTCTGCCTTGAAGAGTGTGCCTTCAAGGACTTCCCATGTGATGAAGATGTGTTCCATAGCTGTGTTGAACTGATGTCAGAATATAATCTGACATTAACAAATGATGTGTTTGAAACAGTTAACCTGTATATTGAACTCAGACAGCTGATCAACAATGAACTAGATCTAGATCATTAACTTCTATTTCCCGTTTCATTCAAGGACGAACTGAAATGTAAACAAACAAATCACTTTGTTTTCTTAACATTGAATGTCTAAGAATTGAGTAAAAATGCAAAATCCACACATGTAATAACTTAATACATTTATTCAAATGTTTAAACAAACACAGTATACAAAACTGCATGTTTCTGCTTCAACTGCAATTTAATTTAACAGCAGGGAGATTTGAAAGTAACCCATCTTTAGGCTGTTGTTTGAATGTTTTTGAAATGCCAAACTGTATTTTGGTGAATAAAAACAACAGAACCTGAATGGAGTAAGACAAAATATGCTTACAACGTAAAATTAAAAAGAGAAAACGTAAATGATTACAAGGTTGGACTACTATGTGACATGTACTTGTTTTGTTGTAAACAAAATAATCAAATACACTTTCAATCAACCTATGTTGAGATTAAGGTGCTGAAATAACATTCTGAACTTAAATTCAGTAAGAAAATTACTGACAGTTTATCTTTTTTGTTGCTTAGGTAAAGTTTTTCAAACTACTTAAACAATTACAGCGCATTTTTCACAACAGTATTTTGAACATGACGGGTAAAGAAATACAATTTTAAAACAAATGCAAGTTAGCAGACTCAAAAGCAATTTATTTTGACCTTTGATCATTTAGTACTGTGCACTAAATATTGAGTGTATCTGATGTAAAGGGGTGTTTTCTTAGAAAGAACTGTGAAGCTGGTTGTTGTCTTTTAGATTCCAAAAGTCCTATACATTACAATGTGATCCATTTAATAACCATATGTTTGAAAAAAGATAATTTAGACTCAGGTTATTGGTGAAGTCTAGCAATATAAACAATAAAGTATTCACAGTAATTGTTCTGCATTTAAACATACCACTAAAAAACACATGTTGACCATCTAAAAAAATAAAGTCAACAAAACAAAAGTGGCAAAAGCAGCAGAAAAATGTGGACAGTACATTAAAGCTATGACAGGTTAAACAGTTGTAGCTGTAGTACTTCCTTCATAAGCCAAAAGTCTAAAATCTTACAAAGCCTAAACATGAACATCTAATGGCAGTCCAGTTCCTTTTAGCTGAAATCTTTGTACCTTAGACAATGTCCATTACCCACACGTTGCTCTCTAATACTTTGTTCATTTCATGTCGAAAATCTGGGTAGTTGTCGTAACTGACTGGCAACTCCAAGTAACAGCCACATGTATGAGCAATTGGTCTTCTCTGAAATCCCTGAACTTGTGTGAAACTGACAGTGAGGCTCTTTCCTGTGAGCAAGTCTGACCCAGTGCAAAATCTGAGGAAAAATGAGAGGTGCTGGATGTCTGACTCCCTAAGGTATGCACTTACATACTTGACCATTTGTTTCTCCAGGGCATTCTGGGTACTAGGGTAGGTAATTGATTTTGCGATCTTTTGTGATGTTGGTTGTAGTTCTTCATACACTGCTGCAATCCCTTTCAGCTCTGACCTAACAGGTGCAAGGATGTTGCTCCACTGTTCAATGACAAAGGCAGGCTCTTGAATCAGTTTTTGGTGAGCAAGCTCCCTCAAGATTTGCTCAATGTTATCTGCTGCTTGAAGCCTCCGGCAGTTGTGGATATCCATGATGTCCAACAATTCTTCTTGGTCCACACTCTCAAAATCTGAACAACAAGATTCAAAGATCACTCGCTCAGACTCTGAGACATACTTGAGAAAGTTGTCCACAAGATCACTCTCCACAAAGCCCAAAACAGCTTGCTCCAGAAGTACAGGTGCAAGTTTTACAGGAAGGTACTTCTCTTTTTGCCAGCCAAATGTAATAATTCGGCCTACACTCTCCCATTCTTGTTGACCAAAATCATGACGTAGGTATGGCACTTTGAAGCAATTTCCCAGAGTGCACTGTTCATAAAAGTCATTCCAGAATTCTGACAGTACATCCCTGAAAACACCTCCATCATCCACTGCATTTTCAAACTTTCCATCGGGAAGAATAACTCTAAAGCTCAAGTCATCCTTCAGGATACTTTGCTCAGAAAACACTTGAATAAGTTCTCTAAGAATCTGTCCACGATGAAGAACAATAATTTTCTTCACTCTCTCTCTTTGATTGGCTTGTTCCTGCAACATGTTCATGGAAGGAGGCAGGAGTGATTCAGTAGACAGTGCCTGAGAGAGAGGCAAGGTATCGTCAAGACTGGAGTACTCCATCCCAGAAAAGCTCTCTGTGTGGAAAGTTACAATGTCGCTGTCTTCTAACACACAAACCTGAAGTAATGTTTCACCTTCTGGCAAACTACATGTATCAGTTTGGTCGACTGTGGTGGTGGAAAGAAGGGAAACACTTTGACTGCTTGCATTTGGAAATACTGTGCTGTTTCCAACAAAGATGACATCTGCAGTACTAATCTCTACAGCGTCTGTTGCAGACGTGTCTGGAGAGTAGCCATAGATATCAGGTCTGTCGTGTGTCGTTTCACCTTCAGTTGCATCACTGTTGTCTTCCTCCAGATTTATGTCACTGGTATTTTTTCTTTTCTTGGTTGTTAAATAGAAACGTAAGACAGGTAACTTTGTCTTCTCATATAGTTCCCCGACTGTGATACCACCATCCAATGAATGCTTCTGGAAGTCTGTTAAATCAATGTCAAAATCAGCAAGGCTCCCCTCTGGATTTTTCCCATCTGGAAAAAACAACCTCAGAGCCTTTTCAATCAAGTTCTGTTTTTTACTGTCCTTTGTGACACTCTCTTTTCTGGTTCCCCCACCCTTTTTGGTGCGTACCTGCACAAATTCTCCTTCTCTGAAATGCATCCATCCCAACTCAATTTTTCTCTGACTTTTCTTAGCGTTCTTTGGAGGTGTTTGATGCTCTCTCTCAGACACGTGATCACCTTTGTTTTTTGAGAGCCTTCCTCTGAGACGCTCAAAGATTTTTGACTTGCGCCTGCTGGGTTCTTTTTCCTTTCGTCTGCAGAATCCAAAAACTGCCAGCCGATCACCATAGGATGGCAGATACTCTCCTAGCTGGTCATCTGTCATCAAGTGTATGACACTGGAATCAATCTAAAATAAAGTAAAATAAAGAAAATATTTCATGAATTTTTAGGAAATTAAAACAATGAACAACCTGCATATACAGCACCAAATATTATTTACAAAGCTCTTCCAAACGGTTTTTTAATGTTCATGTGTGATTTGTCAAAATTAAGTATTTCCTATATTTACTACCTTCTCCTGTTCCATTCGCTGTATGTCTTCCTCTGGCACATGCCGGGATCTTAAGTAATCACTTAGCTCATCCATTGTTTGACTGTTCAGAAAACCTCTGCTTCCCTGTTGAATAAAATCTAAACTTTAATATTTCTTAAATAAATTAAATACAGCTGATCTGTACACAATAATCTTTCGTCACAGGCAATTTCATTTTTTAATAGAAAACAAAGACAAAACCTCTTAGTGTGCTCTAAATTCTTCACCTATGAAGAATGGCTCTTGGTTTTCTGATTTTCTAAAGCTACCCATACTGGTAATAATGGAAACAGAGCATTGAATTATTAGGTAGGCTACATTTCAAACTGTCTAAATATGTTTGAGACTGTAATAGAGTGGTCTTTTGTTGCCACCTTGTGAATGGTATAATTAGCTTGCATGAAGCTTTGTTGTTTTTTATTTAACCTGTATTTATACTTGTAATCTCATTGAGACAGGGGTCTCATTCTCAAGAGAGAACTATTAGACAACAGTACAACATTAAGTTACAGACAGACAGGACATTAAGGTTCGACAGTGTTTTGGGGGGGCTGACATTTTTGAATACATAACTACAGCGTCACCGTGTAAACTAGCCAAGCCTTACCCCGTGGAGACTATGACATAACGGCTCCCCACCACTGAATTTATTTTACAGTCTATGCTCAACACATGCGTATTATGAGTATTATTGTGAGTAGCAGATTACCAAACTGTGTCTCTGACAAGGTGCACGGTGTTTTCACTCCTCCATCACTGTGATCAGCGGAGATGGATTGTTTGTTTACATGTGTCAAATAGCAGCGGAAGAGCTACCCGCTAATTTTTTGATTGGCGGCAGGCTGCGTCCACAAAGACTACTCCCCCATACGTCAGACACGCCCTCGCCCATCCGTCGACGGAGGTAGTATGCAAGAGGCGTGACTACGGAGACCCATCGAGCATTCGCAGTTCTCCGTCGGGATGTCGGATACGCAATGCAATTCGCCTCCCGATCGATCTTATATGTTGACTATTAACCATGCAATTGAAATAATATTGTCTAATATTATTTGGTGTTTTATTAGTCCTTAATGTGCAAAGTAAACAATGTACAAAGTAAATAAGGTGCAAGTCAAACCGGGAAAAGTGATTCCGGAAATGATTTTGTTAGAGGACCAATCACAGCCCTTGCCGTCTCCGTCCGTCTCCGTTGCCTCGACGGATGGTCAAAAAATATTGGATTCGCACGTAGGCTCTACGTCAACGGAGAGGGCTCTGTGTCTACAGCACATTACGTAGTATAACCAGACGCATGCAGACCTGTACTGACACTGTTTTTAATATTGGTGTGAACGTAGCCTACTAAATAAATAGCTGGCCTACATTTTCAAAGCTACAGGAACAGCAGTGTGCGAAATACGGGGGGGTCCGGGGGGGGCTCGACCCCCCCGATTGACCCATGAGCCCCCCTGAAAGCCTCAAAAGCAAAATTTGAGGGGGGTCTCAAATTTTGTAAAAAAAAATAATATATATATATAATATATATATTAATGGTCACTTAAATGTTTTATGCTCACCATGTCCAGTATTCAGAATTCAAAACATTTTCTATTTTTTGCCGAGCGGAGCCAGCCAGTCCTGTGCTCTATGCAAATTAGCCATGCGCGCCAAACAGCGTAAAGACTAGTATAACTGTCGAGTTATACTAAAAATGGCTAGCAAGCAAAAGCGCTTGAATGTTTCACCCACACAATTTGGATTCACATCCACGGTTAGACGAATGTGCTTTGTGTAGGCCTATGTGTTCAATACGTAGGCCTATCTGTCTGATCATATTTGCTGTAGATGGATGGTTAAATAATGTCACACGATCGGTTATACACTGCAGGCTCTCATTTGCAAGTGCACGGATTGCGTGCCAGTCTCCGATTAATTCAGCGGCATTTATTCAGTTGATTGCTCTGTAAATGCACCAGATTGGTGCCAATTATTGTCGTGTCTGCATTGTAATGCACAACTTTGCCTCTTGTTTTAAAACAACGTGTATCCAAACAACTTTAGCCAATGCAACCTCCTATGTCAGTGTTGCTATGAATACTATGTTGGATTATGAAAAAGTGTTAGTGTGTGCGTGTGCGATGTCATGTAGACTATAGACTGATTGTCTTGGCTTGCATTCATGAAATATTGTACTGATAGGCCTACTGCATATTGACAACATTTAGATCGGTATTGCGCAAAAATCGGGAGATGGGGACCCCCCCGAATATGGACGGGTATTTCGCATACTGAGGAACAGAGATCTAATATGTTTAGTTGTAACGGTGTACTTATTGAAAGACTTTAACAAAAGTAACCATAGCTGTAATTCTTACCTTATTCAGGGTTGCTTGTCTTTTGCATGGTTGGGGATGCCAGCGATGATGGTGACGATGAAGGGACCCTTGAAAACAGCGCACCTAGAGCGCATGCGCACTTCCTATCTCATAATTTCGCCTTTTTATCTCATAATTTCGACTTTTTATCTCATAATTTCGACTTTTTATCTCATAATTATGACTTACAATGGGGATTCTTTTTTTTTTTTTTTTTTTAAATGTATTAATTTTTTTTTTTTACTGGCGGGAATGGGCTTCCATAAGGAAAGGCTGCTGCGAGTGATAGGACTGATAAACATAATAATAATCAGGCCCGCCGCTCCCTATACGCAGAGTACGCAGACTGCGTAGGGCACCAAGTACCTGGGGGGGGGGCACCAAAAATTATGGTTTGTAAAAAAAATAAAATAATAAAAATAATTATTACATTATTGAATTAAAAATATAAATTAGTTATGAAGAGGCCCACCGTTGTTTTTTCTTAATTGCATAACCTATCACTCAATTTCGGCAATTATATGTTTTTACCTAATATATAAAAAGAGGCTCCCCCCCCCCCCGCTCGCGTAGGGCACCGAAACGGCCAGCAGCGGCCCTGATAATAATAATAATAATAATAATAATAATAATAATAATAATAATAATAATAATAATAATAATAATAAAAGAATAATTATAATCGCCAGCGGTGATTAACGGGACCCGAGCAAAATGAAAAGTCAAGAACACACTAATGGAAGATATATAAATATGACATATGATTATGAAGGAAAGATGATGATGTTCCCCTTAATGCCCTAATGTTCCTTGGCTTTCACGTGACTGGGCTGCAGAGCAATGGCCGAATGTCATGTTCAGCATGGTCTACACAGGATTCGTACTCTCAAACTAAGGTTAACCAGTTCAATGCATTATCCCATTGAGCCACAGAGAAACCTGAAATCTTGCCTCATTCACATGGTGAAAATCTCTATTGATTAGCACACGACATCTGAAAGATCTTTATGTTAATTATGAAGGAAAAATGGTTAACGAAGAAGTTCCCCTTAATGCCATACTGTGTCATGGCAGTCAGATTCTTGGAAAAAAATGAGCCGGAATGTTGTTACTGGGTAATATTTCTCAAATGGAACTACTTAAACAATTTCGGTTTGATGATTTTTGTGAGGCTTGGTCTAAAGATTTTATGTGGCGATTTTGGTGAATGTTTGATTATTTTTGTAGCCTGAGAATCTTTTTATCATGTTTCGCTTTAATTGTGGGAAAAGCAAACATTTTTAGGGCTGGTTTTATGCTCTTTAGGCTATGGTTTATATGTTTGAAAGCCGTGACACACTCTTTTACCAGTTGACCTGAAATACCACGCCTCGCAGTCATGGACTCATAAAGAAAGTCGCAGTCGTAGTCGTACCATGCGTGTTAAGAAGCGCAACATTGAAAAGGGTCCCGTCAGCTGCGTTTCCATCCCCCTGATTTTATGCGAATTTTGAAGTATCGAATTAGTAAACGGTGATGGAAACACCATAATCCGCATAAAAATCCTCTAATTCGCAAAAAAAGTTTATCCGCTCGCTTAAGGTGTTTTTTGAGAAATGCGAAAGAAAGTAAATGCGCAAAATGGTAGATGGAAACACACTTTTCGAAACAGCTGTGACGTAGCGAACATTGAACACACAGGACTGACAACGTCCTTCCGATTTCCGCATAACGACCGGCCATAGCAACCCTGCCGACATCAACTTGTAGCGTCAATATATATATATTTTTTAAGCGTTTGTTTACATAGATATCCTATATCATATAGGGACTATGTGATATAAGATGTCTAAGTTTGCATATCCTTTAATTATACCGTGTCCATTAATCCCTGATTTAAGGACACCTACTAAGTTATTCCAGTCAAATTGTCTGTTCAGCCTTCAAAACGAGAGCTGGTGCATTGTGGAAAATGCATTAAACTGTAATCACAAAGCGCGGTTATATGCTATAGACCCTAGAGCAGGGGTTTTCAAAGTATGAGAGAGTGAGCCCCCCCTCAGAGAACAAATTTCAGCTGAGCACCCCCCCCCAAAAAAAAAGTTATAAATCCCTGTGTTTCGAATGATCTTTTAATTATGTTACACCTTTTAAACATCTCTGATCATATCTTAAACATCTCTGATCATATTTTACACATTTTAAATATCTGATCATATTTTTGAAACATTTTAAAGACATTTTTGAAACATTTTAAACATATTTTTGAAACATTCTAATCATCTTTGTGCGTTTTTAATTACATTTCATAACACATTTTAACTTCTTTATCTAAGCATGTTTTCGCTTAACTTTTTTTAAATACATTTGAACAGCTTAATCTGTAAACTGCCAGTTTAGCCTCCTTTTTAGCTCACCGCTACTTTAGTGGGAGCAATGAGTTTGCGTTTCACTTTGCGTCTTCGCGTTTTTTTCTGCTACTTTTTCTGGTTTATTCTTTCTCACGTCGCGCCCCTCATGAGGAACTCTGGCGCCCCCCAGGGGAGGCGCGCCTCACAGTTTGAAAACCACTGCCCTAGAATATCTGTGGTATAAAGGCCGCGAAGAATTTCGAATTATAAATATGTACAATGTATCCTTTAAATACGTCCATGGAACAGATGGCCAATGTGAATAATAGATACGTGTGGACCGCTGAAGAGGTAAAACTGTTCCTTGCTCTCATCAAAGAAAGAAACATTACAGCTATTTTAGATGGAAAACAACGCAATTCCACTATATATCAGGACCTAAGAGAGAGTGCTACCAAAGGATACGACAAGCCCTTGAATGTGTGTAGTTTTTCGCTCCAACCACTTGATGGAAACGCACCTAATTCAAATTTATTTTTTGCGAACGTGATTAGTGTCGCGCAGCGCAGCGTTCCGAACGTTGTGTAATCAAATACACCGGTATAGCGGTATCTAAAAAAATTATATCATAACGAAAATACACACCGTTATTCGGTGTGAACCGGTATACCGCCCAGCACTAACGCAAGTTGACGCAGCAACACCATGGGCGAGGGGCAGGGGGCGTTAAAAAAAGTCAGGCACCGTTATGAGGCACCGAAACGTGCGTTCTTATTCGATCTCGGTACTACCGTTTACATCGGAACCAGAGTTTCGGTACTCAAATGTTTTTTTTAAAAAGATGAAGTCCCTTAATTGAGATGGAATTAGTTTATATGACTTTCTAAGCATTAATCAATTCCCTTTTGTTATTAACCTGTTACCAATATAATAAATATAAGAAAAAAGGATATATAACACCACAGATTTTATTAACATACCACATGATTGGCAGTTTTTGCTGAAATGTATATGTACCAGTCATTATCTAAGTAGTTAAATAAAATATATGCTTATCCCATAATTGAAACAGGAATGTGTGAAACTGAACCTAAACCAACACTAACCAATAGCGGTTATAGACTTTACATCAGCTTGTCACCCATCCTCCTACTCCACCAAGCCTCCGTCATTGCAGCTGTTGTTGTGTGTTTTGTGAGTTGTGTGTAGCGTTTGAATTAGTTTAGAGAAAGCAACTTAAGGGATACAACATTGCTGCCCCCGCTTCCTACCTCTTCCTACAGTAGGAAGAGTTCATCTGCTTTAAGATTTCTGCTAGATTCTGGAGGAAACTATCCGCTGACATCTCAGGATGAAGCTCACAGGACCTAAGCTCACAGCTGGCCTCCGGCACCTGGACACACACACACACACACACACACACACACACACACACAGACAGGCAGTCAGACAGACTAACAGACAGGAAGAGAGGCAGACAGTCAGAGAAGATGAAGACATCAACACTGACGTGTCATCCTGTCGGTCCGCGTGCGTGTGTCAGTGGGTGTGTGTGTCCAGCCTCACAGTGTCCTTGGTAAGGCGAAGTAGGCTTTGTACCAATGTCCATGTCATTTGCGATTCCTGTAGAGTCCCTCCCAGGCCCAGCTCTACCGACAGGACCTTCACCTCCTCCGTGAAGCACAGCAGAAAGGCATTCCTACAACTCTGCTAAAGACACGCACAGACGCCATTTCAAACAAACACACACACACACAGACACATGCACACAGACGCGCACGCACCCCTGTAAACAGTCGCATAGCTGAAACCACTGAACATCAGCAGCAGGCAGTATGTAGTCCCATAGCAGAACCCACTTCCTGTTAGCAGTTAGCAGTCACATAGCTGAACCCACTGTACCTTAGCAGTAAGTAGTAGTAAGTAGTCCCATAGCAGATCCCATTGAAAATTAACTTCTAAAATGTGAAGGCCTATACTATTTAACTGATGAATGTGTTGAATACATTGTTTTACTCGCATTAAATAAAATAAAAGTGGTAACTCACCTAATTAGTTGATGTTATATCAATTAACATATTTTCAGTAATGTGCATTACATGAAGATGTCAAACAAATGTCTCGTTGAAAAGCCTGGTTCAGGGAGGCGCATAGTATAATAGTCCTCAAATGAAGTGATGGAGGGATTATGGTCAGGTACATTCATTAACTTGCAGTTATACTCCTCTCACACGGCCAATGGTGAATTATACTCATGATAGTCATTGCCATTTTCAAAAAGTGGGACCCAGGAGAGAAAGTTTGAAACCCTGCATTAGAGCAGGAAGCCTACCGTGTCATTGGTGGGGGGCGTGTACAGAGTGAAGTTCACCTCCTTGGACACCTAGGACCCACCAAGACACAAAATACACACGGTTAGTGCACATGTTGCAGTGTGTAATTATTCAGTGTGTATTTGTGCAGTGTGTGTTTGTGCAGTGTGATTTTTCTATGTTGAAGCTGTAAATGTTCTACAAGACTTGTTGAACGTGCATGGAGGGTTGGTGGTTAGGCATGGAGGGACAGGAGATTTATACCGGTCAACTGCTGATCACACAGCACCATTCTGACAGACTTATACGGGGGCAGAACAGTCTCATTAATAATGAATGCACAGAGAAGGATTCACAAATGTATTTTGTGATTTATATATAAATTACTCTCTTCTCACAAATACATTTCAATGCACACACAAATGGATATCGGTATGTATAAATGTAAATGCATCCATAAATAAAAATAAGTTTCACAAACACATTTCTGATCCACACACAAATGTGTCTTGTTTTAAATAAATGTAATATAAATCCATAAATATATGAATTAAATAGATGTTTGCAATTTTCATCAAAATGTATTTGGATGTTGTTACATTTATATACAAACTGTTAAACTTGAATTTACATTTGTGTGTGAACTGGTCTGTATTTATATGTGGACTTTTGAGACTCGCGTGACGTGGCTGGATTCACAAATGCATTTTTTTCAACAAGGAACTCTCTGTAGCCAATCAGATGCCTCCCTCGTTTTCAGCCAATCACATGACTGCAGTGACTGGGTTTTTACATTGTCGGTGCCGTTTACTACTATAAGGGCACCGACAATCCCAAAATCCAGTAAAAGTGTAATTCAAAGGAACCGGGAGGGAACCGTGGGAACCGGGAAGCTCGGAGACTGGACTTAATCTTCAGAGGTCGGAACTGCAGTCATGTGATTGGCTGAAAACGAGGGAGGCATCTGATTGGCTACAGAGAGTTCCTTGTTGAAAAAATTCATTTGTGAATCTAGTCACGTCAGGAGAGTCTCAAAAATCCACATATAAATACAGTCCAGTTCACACACAAATGCAAACAAGTTCACAAATGAAAAGCGTCTTGTTAATTCAAGTTTTACAGTTTGTATATACATGTAACAACATCCAAATACATTTATGATAAAAATTGCAAATATTTTTTTAATTAATATATTTATGGATTTATATTACATTTATTTAAAACAAGGCACATTTGTGTGTGGATAAGCAATGTGTTTGTGAAACTTATTTTTGTTTATGGATTCATTTTACATTTATACATACCGATATCCATTTGTGTGTGCATTGAAATGTAATTTATATATAAATCACAAAATACATTTGTGAATCCTTCTCTGTGCATTAATTATTAATGAGACTGTTCTGACCCCATAGACTTACTGCGGGATCTACTACTGTGCCAAATGAGGAGTTTACCTTGGACAGCTCCATTTTAATATTGGTAACAGTCCTTACACTCTCTTCTTTGCATAGCAACTTGGGTTGGACTGTGAGTGGCTGCCCGAGGACAGACAGACAGAACAACCACAAAACTTCCAGCATGTCACAGTTCACATCCCTGGCTCCATCACACTCCCAGTAACGAGGCTGCTTTCACAATCCTGTAGAAGAGACTGGAAGTCACCGTCCTTTAGAGACTGGAGGCTTGATATCCTGTAGAGGGCCTGGAGGCTGGTCACTGTCATGTGGAGAGGAGTGGAGGCTGGCCAGTGTCCAGTAGAGAATGGAGGCTGTTCACTATCCTGTAGAGAGGCGTGGAGGCTGGTCACTGTCCAGTAGAGAGGCGTGGAGGCTGGTCAACCTGTAGAGAGTAGTGGAATCTGGTCACTGCATCCTGATCCTGTGTGTGTGTGTGTGTATATAGGCATTTTTACACTTCCAAGCCGGTATGTCACGGCTTGGCCCGCCCTGCAATTTCACTGCCTGTGGTAGGGCTGGGCGATATGGGCCAAAATGAATATCTCGATATTTTTTTACTATATCTCGATACACGATATATATCTCGATATATTTTTAATCTCCTCTAGAGCACATCATAAATGCTCGATTCAACCATGTCTGGCATAATGTTACTACATGCAGTGTTGTGCCTGAACGCGTTCACTGAACGAAAGTTCATGAACTCGTTCATATTTTGGGCAAACGTGAACTGAACGTACTGTATTACTGCCTGATGAACGTTACTGTGAACTCGTTCATTCTGGTGTCAGTGAACGGCACGCTCACTCGGTTTAACTTCGTTCAATGGGGGGGTTATTTCTCTATCAACACGGCGGATGCGCGCGCAGATCGCCGTGTTGTTTGACCGGTTGCCATGGTAATCTCCGTGCGGTTCATTTGCAGTTGAGGTGTTGCCAGCTTACTGTTACATTAAACTGTAATCAGAAAAGGTGGTTATATGCTATAGACCCTATAGTAGACCCTATATATCTGTCATATAAAGGCTGGGACGAATTTCATATTATAAATATGTACACTTTATTTTGAAAGTATAGACCAGCGCGATTCCCATTGAAACAAATGGCACGGTGATTATTCTTCGAAACGAGAGCTGTTCAATTGTGGAAAATGAATTAAACTGTAATCAGACAGCGCGGTTATATGCTATAGACCCTAGTGTATCTGTGGTATAAAGGCTGAGACGAATTTCGAATTATAAATATGTACAATCCATAACGTTAGCTCTCTCTGGCTCATAGCTCAGCGGACTAGAATATCTCATAGAATCATTGCTTGTTGGCCGGAAACGGAAAGGGGGGCTGTTCACGTTTGGTTGTAGTCTTTTCGCTCGGTTCTCCGTCTCATCAGTAGGGCTAGAACCGAGCGAAAAGACTACAACCAAACGTGAACACTCCCCCCTTTCCGTTTCCGGCCAACGAGTAATGAGTATTCCAACAGAAATCAATGGGATTTACAAAATGCGCTAAATGTGCAATAAAACACGATAGAAACCGTATTTCGCTACGATACTTGATTCAACCACTCTATATCATCCTAGACAAACCACAAAGGGGGCTCAATGTTCAAAATACCAGAAAAAACGAAAAGCTCACAGCAACATATTGAAAAAAAGAACTATGAACTAGTTCATTTTTTGGAACTGTGAACTTAGTTCAAAATTTTGAATTATGAACGTTTAACTGAACTAGTTCATTTTAAGATTTGTGAACTGAACTTTGAACTAGTTCACGGAGAAAGTGAACTTTCCCAACACTGACTACATGTTATAATAATTTGAGTATTCCTGAAACATAAGTCTGCATGTAGATTACATGAAACAACACATTGTTTAAACTCTAAAAACTAAGAAAAGGAAAATCACAGCAAGTTAGATTTACCAACACAGCATTTATTCAAACCGTTAATTATTTTCGAGCAAAAACAGAGCTCAAAGCCGTTTTTTGTTCCACATCTTCCTTTCGGTAGCCAAACCACTGCCAGACGACGGATCCTGTACTATTCTTTTTTGAAACCAAATCCTCCGTTTCCATCATCTTTTCTCTCTCTCTCGCTGTTCTCACTCAACGGTAGGAGATGAGTGACCGGTCGCTGTTCTCACTCACCGGTCGCGTGTGTGACGTCACACACGCGCATAGAATCCTAGAATCTCGCGGGGGGAGTGAGTGTGTTTAATGCATATGAGTCTGTGAGGCAGAGAGCCACAGGAAAGAGCGAGAGAAGGGAACACAACGAGTATGCCGGCGGCGGCAAAAAGAAACATTACGTGCCAATTTGTATTCGATGTTCGCGACAGGGGCATTTTATACATCGCCTGGAGAACATCTCGCGATACATCGCATATATTCGATATATCGCCCAGCCCTAGCCTGTGGCACGCCCTGCAATTTCCCTGCCTGTGTTGCCACGCTCTGCAATTTCACTGCCTGTGTTTTATCCCGAGGGGGTAAAATCCCTCTTCGTCGAGTTTCTTGGTTCAATGGAGAAGGCGGGGCTACGCACGGAGAGTAGACCTCTTTAGAATAATTTGCATACTCCGATGTTTTTTTTTTATGATTCAAGACACTCGCATGCAAGAATGAGTATGCATCTGAGTATAGGCTGCAAACGCGATTAACTATTTACAACTGCAAAAATGCCAACATATTCTTTATTTTGCTGACCACTTATCCCGACAAAAGCCTCATAAGGAAAGTTCCTCTGGTGGTTTCTCGTAGATCGCACTATCTTTCCCCATCTTCGTTAAATGCGACTGCACAAGCTTCTCTACCATGATGGTCAGCAGCTCGCGGATTTCGCCGGCACTCCAATTGAGTAGGATCCAGCTGCAACCCCGGAGCCGGACACTGTGGTGTATGGAAGTTTTACTATCCGAAATTAACATTGTAGATATCAACAACGTCATTCTGACTAGTCGTAATTACATTTTGAATAGTAGGAATTTTCATTCAAGATATCTGTAACGTAATTGTGACTAGTCGAAACAACAGATAGATATCTGCAATGATGTAACTGAAAACGACATTTGCCTCATCACACATCTTAAATGACAATTGCACATATTTATAATTCAGTTTTGACTAGGCAGAAGGAAAGTTAAAGATATCTCAAACGTCATAATATTGCAAGCCAATTTGACATAAATTCACTAGACTGGATATGTGTTGCAGATATCTGTAATTCAGTTTCGCCTAGTCAAAAAGAACATTTTGGATATCCGCAACTACATTCTTCCTATCCACAATTGTCATTTCAGATATCCACAAGGACATTCCTCCTAGGAGAAATGACGTCACGTTTGCCATTCATGTCAATGGGGTTTCCCATTAAAGATATCTAGGATTCAATTGCAGATATCCACTATGTGAATTACGGATATCTGCAACTGAATTGTAGATATCTGTAATTCCAGTTTGAGATATATACAATTTGATTCTGACTAGTCATAATTCCAGATTAATTCACCTCAATTCAAGATATCTACATGTGCCTTTTCAGATATCTTAAATTAAGTTTTAACTAGGCGAAATGACGTTGTAGATATCTCTAACGCACTGTGGCAACGCACTGTGGTGTGGCAGGTCGGCTTTGTTCGACGTTGTTCGACTTGATTTGACCTAAGTCAAAAGAAGAAGGATAAGACATGCACCTGTAAGTATTTAGCATCTTTATGTAGTACTTGTATTTTTCACGTTTATATCCATCGTCTAGCTAATTAGCATATGTTTTTGGTTATGGTACCCCTAACCCCTAACCCTATATGTATATATATATTATTGAGATTTAACAAGAAAAATTGGCGTTGAAAAGCATATGTTTTTTAAATTACATTAATTATTATTTTATTGAAATTAACAAGAAAAATGTAGAGGCTAGGGGGCGACTGTTCCGCCTCGTGCCCACTGCACCGTCCGTTGACAGATCCCCATTGACTTTGAATGGGGACGGACACGCAATGCATTATGGATCGGTCCGTTCCGTTGGATCCGTCGGAGCTGTCAAAAAGTTGTAAATGTTCAACTTTTTCGGCAGCGACGGATCCGTCATCCAATCAGATTGCGTATGCAAATTTAAGCACTGTGACACTACTCGGGCTCTGACGACCCTGGAAAGCTCCTCCATCCGTCAGCCACGCCTTCCGACGTCCTTTGACGGACGGTGCAGTGGGCACGAGGCGTTATGGTACGGCCACACTGAACGCGTTAGGCACGTTAGAGGCGTAGAAAATCGTCATTTTTGCATAGGGAACCATTGGTTTAGGCGCGTAGATGCATTACTCACGCTAAAGCAGCACGTCAGGCATGTTAGACGCGTTTTACGCACCTGAATAACGCGCCCAACGCACCAACGAGCGGAGTTCAAAAAATTTAAATTTTTACGCTCCTACACGTGACGCTTAGCCGCAATTGCCAATCAGCGTTGAGCTTGACCCGATGTCATTGGCAGAGAGACGGAGCCGAGGACGCACAGAAGCAGAAAGAACATGGACGACCAAGTCATCGTTTCAGCGTGTGCTGAAACAATGAGGAGGTGGTGAAACTCACCCAGCTGTGAGCGCCTACGCAGAATGTCATGCTCCAGAGAGAAGACTAGATTCTCTGCCTGAGCCCGAGCCCGAGCCGACCCGCGGGCCGGGTCGGGCCATTATTTCCCACCACTATCCTCGGGCCGGGTCGGGCCGGGCCTTTGATCGCGCTCCATTCACTTGCATGGGTAGTAGGGTTCCGCTGGGGACGCTTGTAGTGTTGTGTGTTGCCACACGTTTGCCCCTTCGGAACTTAAACACGCAGTTAATTTCCTTTCCTAGCTCCTCTTGTTAATGTTGGTAGCTTAGCCATGTCATGTCACGTTGTCAACATTGGATACATGGAGCAGAACATAGTGGGTCATGTGTCCGATGCTTTTTGGAAACGTTTTCTTCATAAAACGTGCCAGACAGATTTTGTATACATTTTATTCCTAAGTAAATAGCTACATGGGTATGCCGTCTTTCAGAACCTTTCATTACCTGCACTAAAGAGAGAAAAAAGAGTGCATCCTCATTGTACCCAGCACTTCTGAAAATGCACTTCTGAATGCGTCTCTGTCCCCAGCACATTTCAACTTCAGAAATGTTTGAGAAATTGTAACTTGTGTGGACGCAACCGCATTACTTGGTCAATAAAAGAGGTACTTAAAAGTTATTTGATTCAGAAAAAAGCTATTTGTTGATCGTTTTGCGGGTAGCTAGATAGTACTCACTCAACTTTACTTTGATTATGAAGATATTCCTGTTTTTCACCTCCCATACGACAACGTTGTTAATCCACCCACTCTTGAAAAAAAGTTAGCTATCCGTTCTTTTGTAGGATTTCATTTTTTGTGCGGTATAAGGTGACGGATTCTCTATAAGATAAATGTAAATATCTCCAAACTCAACGTCTGCCAACTTCAAAGCAATAAACACAACAGCGGGTGCTGTGTATGGATCACAAGTTTCGAGTATGTTTATCTTTTCTTGATATCTAATTTGAACATTTATGGTCTAAATAGTTGATTGATTATAGTATTGGAAATCTGCAAGGCTGCAATTCCCCTGGCTGGCCGCTATTCGTCACCATTTTGTCGGCGTCTGTTGCCCTCCAGGTAGCCATGTTTCTCACGTGATTACAAAGTATGAATAGCAATGCGCTGATGTTGCTGCGTTCTATCTATAGTCGAGCCAACACCTCTATCCAAGTTCCGCCCCTGGAACAGCGAAGCCGTCTAACTGCATTTACATCATAATGAAACCTCCAATACGGGCATATTTGGCAGTGTAAAAACGTTGTATGTGTGGGTGAGTGCGTGTTTGTGTGTATGCGTGTTGCTTTCTCGTTGTCTCTCTCTTTCTCCACAGACAGACACCCACTTACTTATTTAGTGTAGGCCTAACAAAGTTTTGTAAAGAGTTACAGAACTATCTGGTTACCTTTCCATTTCTAGAGTCAAAATGTTCACCTATTCAGAAAAGAGGGCCAAAAAGAATAAACAGTGACCCAAGAAACGCCACTAATCCAACTCACTCGATCAGGTTTCCCTCGTTTATTCAGGAATACTCTGGGTCGTTCTCAGCAGTCGGTCCGTTTCCTTGGAGGCAACGTGCGTGGCGCGTCGCAGGCATCTTCCCAGTCATATGGCCTTAACAGAGTTCAATTTTTTTTCAAATGCGAGTGGGGAACGTAGGATGGACAGATGTGCTGTATCCAGCGTTCTCCCTCCCTCCCCTTCAATGCTCCCTCCTTCGCTCTCGGTTACCCTCCTCTTTTATGCGAAGATATAATATGGTTGTAAATGTAACACGAATGTAGTTCTAGTGTTGTACTCTGTTCTACAGCATTCCATTGTGAAGATTGTGCGGAAATTAAGTGCAAAACTTTTATAGAGCAAGCCATATGGCTGCAATGGTGCTGCAATTATTGTAGATAAAATAAACAGATAAGATTACACACCCATACTGTTTAACATGTGCTCACATGTCATTATGACGAGTTCGCCGGAATGCAGCAGACTCCGCTCACAAACAAGCTGTTATAGTGGTAGAAAATAATGAAGGTTTAAAAGGATATTTTCCAAATATATTAGTGGAACGAAATGTACCAGCAGGGGGAGGGACAGCCTCCAGACCATGTTCCATTGTTATTCAACAGCTCAGAGTACAGACAGACATCCCTCCAATGACATCAGTCTATCAGCCAATGTCTATCTCAATTAAAGCATGATTTATACAAGAATAGAAAGAAAATAAAATTACAATGGAGCCAAATGTTAAAAACTTGATATTACCTGGCTTTCCTTGGTCAACAAGTGCTTGCATTCTGAGGAACATTTACATGTGTTCCTCATTAAGGTATTACAAAAGATATACCCCCTGCCCCCTCATTTACATATAAGTGGCCCCTCAAAGACAGCTGGCTCATGTCGCGGTGAGAGGAAACGCCCTCCTATGGTTTCTCGTCTATGGTTTTAGAATGTAGACTCCAAGTTGGAGTTAGTTTAACTAATCCATACCCCATTTAAAATCAGACACTACCAGCTTTAGGATTATGACTGTATATGCCACAGACTAATAAAATGGTATTGTTAACTATTACAAATGCATATTTTACTGTTTAAATTAATATTGCTTTCACAGGGCTCATCTCTTGAACCCATGTGGTATGGTGATTTAAGATCAGGTTAATAAACAAGGCGATGAATGGATTTTAATGAAAGACCTCACTTCATATAACTAATGTATAATATGTAACTTCATGTAACTAATGTTTAATATGTAACCCTTCTGTACGTAAGGCCGCCTTAATGCACAGGCTTACCTGGGCTGAAGCCCCAGTGCCTACGACGATCAGGTGGCCTATCATGAGCTGCAGTAAATGTTTCCCCCCCCCGACAACGGCAAAATTATTATGTTATTATGCGTTCAGCAGCTATGCAAATGTTCACATGTGTTGGGTTATGCACTGAGGTTATTAGTAGAGGTTAATGGGGATTGTCTCGCGAGGAGGGGGGGGGGGGATTGTCTCGCGGGGGAGGGGACAGCGTGAGGGAGGGTCCGGAAGCGACGTTGTTGTTGGAGTTAGGCTCTGTTAACGGCTGGATGTACGGCGTGGTCACGGCCAACAGTGATCGGAGATAACCGTCGTATTTGCTAAATAAAGAGCAGAATTGCAAGCCAGACATCGCCTGTTTGTTCAACGCTGCACCACCGTGGGGTGAATGTTACCCTGGTGTCAGAAGTAAAAGCGAGAGACTGGTTTTTCTCCGGTGTTTGCCATTAGCCTAGCCGGCTGGCGGACCTGCCACGAGGTGCTGCTGTTTGTACTGCCAACGGACATGGTGCACGGGAGCAGAGCTCAGCCAAAAGTTAAAGAGGAGGGGAGCTACAGTTATACCAGTGCGGACGGTCTGGTGTCGGAGTTTGAGCGTGCTGCGCAGACCAAGGCCCGCTTGAGGAAGACGGTGAGGTGCATGGCTTACGACGCGGGAAGGAGCTCCACTGACCCCCGACAAAGCAGAGGATATGACGGACGCTTCGTCGCTGGCACGTCGGCTCCTCCAAAGCATGACAGCGGAGAGTATGCACAGCCTGTGTGGCAAAGGGGCGGTGCCTATACTTGCCGGGCCCCATGTAAAACACCAAAGTACTCCGGTAAGGCAGACTGGCAGGTGTTCATGCCCAATACGAACTGTTGTCACAAGCTGAAGGCTGGTCGGAGGATGATAAAGCGCTACAGCTAGCGTTATGTCTTACAGATGACGCACTGGCATGCCTGTTACTGCTCAGCCCAGAAGAATGAAATAATTATAAGGCTCTTGTTAGGGCTCTAACGAGACGTTTTGGACATTGTGAACAGCCCGGTCTCCTACACTCTGAAATTTCCAATAGACGCAGGCGGCCTGGAGAGCCCCTCCGTGTGTTAGCTAATGACATTGAAACTCTAGCCAGGAGGGCTTATGCCCACATGCCCCCTGGTGATACAGACGGAGCTCGCCAGGGACCAGTTCATCCAAGCCATAAATAAGAGACTCTGTAACTAGCTCTAGAGAGGGAGATTGTGGGGGTTGGGACCATGGAAGGCAGCCCTGAGGAGAGTGGTCCTACGGTGAGAACCGCTGCATGCACTGATACAGCCCAAGTAAAGCCTGCATGGTGGCTGAAATGACTGAACTAATACGGGCAACAGCATGTTGTCCCATGCTGTTGCCGCGAAGGATGGAGGGGCCCAACAACACAGACGGGGGAGAGGGGCTCCACTTCCCCCTGAAGCAGACGAGAACACAGAATCCACGATTGTGGTGGGTTGGACTCATTCTGGGAATTTCTGCCATGTTCCCGTCACCATACACGGGGCCCCACGTACAGCCCTTGTGGACACGGGCTCCACAGCAACACTGATGAGGCCAGATGTAGTACCAGTGGGGGCACAGTTGGAGCAGACTACGGTGCAGCTGAGGACAGTGACTGGAGAGTTGGCCCCTATGCTTGGTAAGGGGAGGTCGACATTGAATGTGGCAGGTCTGTCAGTGGATTTTACAGTATGGGTGATGCAGGTGCAGGACCCCTGCATATTGGGGCTGGAATTTTTGAGGGCTGCGCGCTGTCTGCTGGACCTGGGGAAGAACACATTGACCTTTCCCAGGGGCCCCACTGTTAAACTGATACCGCCCACCCAGTCCCCAAAGCCACACCCCCTGGACAGGACAGCCATGGAAACACACTGCCATGACACAAAAACCCCAGCAGAGGGAAACACCCCCCCTGTTTGCAGCTTCCTGCCACTGGTGCCCCATGCCCCCAGCAACGGTCAATCCCCCTCTGCACACGCCCATTCATCTTCCCCAGCCCAGTCAACTACGGTGGGGGAGACGGACAGGTTGTCGGCGGTGAGAGAGATATGGAGACAGAACTGTGACCAATTGGAGCAATGGCAGTAGGAGGAGATGTGGAAGGTGTTATCTGACTTTACGGACATTTTTGCACTAACAGACAATGAAGAGGGCCTGCCACACCTGGTCCAACACGAAATAGACACTGGGGATGCACAGCCCATCAAGACGCGTCCCCGGCTCCTCCCCATGGCTCACCGTGAGGCTGCAGACAGAGCGGTTGAAGAGATGCAAAGAGATGGCATTATTGAACCATCGGAAAGCCCCTGGGCCTCGGAATTGGTGATGGTGTCGAAAAAGAGGAGCACCAAGATGAGATGATTCTGCGTGGACTACAGACCGCTGAACAGTGTGACAAGGAAGGACTTGTATCCATTACCCAGGATCGATGAGTCACTGGACTTGGTGTCTGGCTCCTCCTGGTTCTCTTCACTCGACCTGCGAAGCGGATACTGGCAGGTGCCCCTCAGCCCTGAAGCAAGACCAAAGACTGCCTTCTGTACGGACAGGGGGTTGTGGCAGTTCCAGGTCCTCAGTTTCGGCCTGTGCAACACCCCAGCCACCTTCGAAAGACTCATGGACAGGGGGCTGGCTGGCATCACCCGTCAGAGATGTCTGGTGTATTTGGATGACATCCTGGCCCATGGGAGCTCCTTCCAAACAGCCCTAGAGTCGCTGAGGCTGGTGCTGCAGAGAGTGGCGGCGGCGGGCCTGAAATTACACCCGAATAAGTGTCGCTTCATGAGGGAGGAGGTGGAGTTTTTGGGTCACACACTGGGGGGAGAAGGCATCAGCACAATGGATAAGAAAGTGCATGCAGTGAGAGACTGGCCCACACCCACTGACCAACGACAGCTGAAGGGCTTCCTCGGCCTGGCCTCATATTACAGTAAGTTTGTGCGAGGTTTCTCCTGCACAGCCGCCCCCCTGCACAACCTGCTGCAAAGGACAGGGACTTCACCTGGACGCCACAGTGCCAACAAGCCTTCAACTCTCTCCAGAGGGCACTGACGAAGGCTCCAGTCCTCGACCCCCCGGAATCCCAGGTTGCAGTCTACTCTGGACACGGATGCCAGCGACGTGGGCATGGGTGCAGTGCTGGCTCAGGCGGGGCCAGAGGGGGAGAGACTGGTGGCATATTCCAGCATAACCTTCAACAAGGCTGAGCGCCGCTACTGCGTCACGTGCCGAGAGCTCCTTGCCATGGTGGCGGCGATAAAGCACTTCAAGTACTACCTGTGTGGCCGGCCCTTCACTGTCAGGACAGATAATTCGGCAATGCAGTGGCTGATGTCCTTCAGAGAACCAGAGGGCCAAGTTGCTGGATTGAAACGCTGCAGTCCTATGTCTTCACAGTGGTACACAGGGCCGGAGCCAGCCACGCCAACGCCGATGCCTTGTCCTGCCGCCCCTGCGCACTGGGAGGGTGCCAGTACTGTGAGCGGAGAGAAGCCCGTGAGAGAGAGCTCCGTATCGAGGAGGAGACATGCCCCATGCACAAGGGGGCCGGAACAGTATGCCGCGGAACGCAGATGGATGACGCGGCCGAGTGGCAGACACAACAGGAGCAGGACATGGACATACAACCGGTGCGACAGTGGGTTGAGGCAGGACAGAGAACCACCCTGGGAGGAGGTGACTGGGAGCTCCACTGCAACGAAAGGCACTGAGAGTGAGGGATGGAGTACTGCAGAGAGCCTGGAAGGAACCTGCTACGGGAGAAGAAAGGTGGCAGGTGATAGTCCCAAGTTCACTGAGAGATGGGACCGCAGGAGCGGGGCACTTAAGTAGCAAAAACACTCCGCCGGCTTCGTCAGGGGTTTTACTGGGGGCGGGTCAAAGGGATGTAGAGGACTTTTGCCGCCGCTGCAACCTCTGCATGAACTACAAGGGCCCCCCAGATCAGTCCCTCGCACAACTACAGCAACAGACGGTGGGGGCTCCCATGGAAAGAGTAGCTGTGGACGTCATGGGCCTATTTTCCTGCACAGACGCAGGCAACCGATACGTTTTGGTCGCCATGGACTATTTTACAAAATGGCCTGAGGCGTACGCAATACCAGATCAGGAAGCAGAGACGGTGGTTGACGCTCTGCCAGAGGGCATGTTCAGCAGGTTCTGGGTGGCAGAAACCATCCACAGTGACCAAGGGAGGAACTTTGAGTCGCGGGTCTTTGCTGCCATGTGTGAGCGCATGGGCACGCATAAGACCCGGACCACGGCCCTGCACCCCCAGAGCGACGGCCTCGTCGAGAGGTTCAATAGGACCCTGGGAAAGCAGCTGGCAATCCTCACAGCGGAACATCAACGGGACTGGGACATGCACCTGCCCTTCGTCCTCATGGCCTACAGGTCCGCTGTTCAGGAGTCCACCTCATGCACGCCTGCCCTCATGTTGGGGCGGGAGCTACGGACGCCAGTGGAGGTGGCCTTTGGCAAGCCCCTTGACACCCCTGCTGTTCCTCCGGGGAGCGAGTACGCCAGGAGACTCCAGGATCGGATGGAGTCCGCCCATGTCTTTGCCCGAGACCAGCTGGAGAAAGCGGGCATGAAACAAAAAAGGAACTACGACATAAGGTCGAAGGGAAGACACTTCCAAGCTGGAGAGCTGGTGTGGGTGCACCGCCCCCGCAGGAAGAAGGGACGGTGCCCCAAGTTGGACTGTCATTGGGAGGGGCCTTGTCAGGTGGTGGAGCGGCTTGGTGAAGTAGTGTACTGGGTTCAGTCTGCCAGGAAAGAGAAAGAAGGTTGTGCTCCACAGAGACAGGTTAGCCCCTTACAGAGGGGACTCCCTCCCTTCCCCAAGCTCGGAGTCCCAGGCGCCCGCCCGGAGGGGCAACGGCGCAACCGCTGCACGTGGCTACACAGGGGCACACGAGCCCTATCAAACCCCTATTCCCCTGCACATACTTTTCACATCCCTCCTTCCCCCTTCCCACCACAGACACATTTTACTGCACAGGGGCATTGCCCCACCCACCGGGCAGAAGACTTGCATTCCCCATCCCCCATTAATGTGGTTCTGTTATTATTGTCTCGCGAGAGGGGGGGGGGGGGGGGGGGGGGGGGGGGGGGGGGGGGGGGGGGACAACGTGAGGGAGGGTCCGGAAGCGACGTTGTTGTTGAAGTTAGGCTGTGTTACGGCTGGATGTACGGCATGGTCACGGCCAACAGTGATCGGAGATAACCGTTGTATTTGCTAAATAAAGAGCAGGATTGCAAGCCAGACATCGCCTGTTTGTTCAGCGCTGCACCACCGTGGGGTGAATGTTACAGTATTTTAGACATTGTGGGCGGGACATAAAGACTAATTGGGAACAGGGCGGGCCCGTAGCTTAGAGTATTGTGACTGGCCAAGGACATCTTGTCGGAGGCCACAAAATTTGTATATAACGCAGATCTCCGAGACTGTTTGCGAGTTCTTTTCAAACCAACTCAGGTGATGTTACTCTCAGCGGTGACAATAAAGCCTAGAACATTCAACCCTAGTCCTTCTCGACCTCTCGTAATTTGTTTTAGTATTAGACCATGGGTTTTATCCACGACATATTCAATTTAGTTTCTTCAATATAGTCAGATATACTCCTAGAAAAAATAAGATTGTTATTTTAGAGCGATTTTTGTTGGTGTTCTACTGTCTTCTGTGTTTTATGTGCAGTGCTCTGTTGGCAGTCTTGTACAGTCAGTGTTTTTCAATTAGTTTTCTACTGTGTTCTACAGGCAGTGCTCCACATTGTTCTTGAGTCTGAAAGCATTCTGCAGTGTTATACAGGCACTGTTATCCAGTGACCTACAGGTTGTGTTCCACAAGGTTTTAAAGTGTTAACCTGTGATCTACATGCGGTGTTCTCCAGTGTTGTTTTCCACAGGCCGCTTTCTTCGGGTCGTCTGCCTGTGGACACACTGCCTGTGTCCACATACAGTGTTCTACATTGTTTTAATGTGTTCTCTATGCAGTGTTCTAAAAGCAGTGTTCTACAGTGTTCCAAAGTGTTCGGTTCTACAGTGTTCCACAGTGTTCTACTGTGTTACACTGGCATTGTTCTATTGTTTTCTACAGTGATCTGTTGGCACTGTGTGTGTGAACACTATGGTGTTCTCTATTGTGTACTGGGTTCCCTATTGGCCGTGTTCAGTTCTACAGGGTTTTATTGTCAGTGTGCTACATTTTTGTGCTAGAGTTCTATTGTTCTTCAGTATTTAACGGTGTTCTATTGGCAGTGTTCCATAGCGAGTTTCTCCTGGTAGGTTTCCTCAGGCGTTGTTCTTCAGTGCTCTGTAGAGTTCTCCATTGTCTCACAGCATTCTGCAGTTTTGTAGTGTTATTGTGACTTCGGGAAACTTACTTTCTGTATTATAATATGATTGTCAAGCACCTTTAAGTATATATGGTAAACGTATCAATGTGGTGGAAAAACACATGTGATCTAGCGTAAAGTGAAGCTCTAGCGTGATGTGAAGATCTAATGTTACATGAAGCTTTAACATAACATGACTATCTAGCGCAATTTGAAGATCGAGCACAACGTGAAGATCTAGCGCAGGGGGGCCCAAATTCTTCCCAGTGGAGGGCCAAAATGTAATCGGGGGGAGATTCGTGGGCCAAAATTTAAAATTTCAGTATATTAAGTTAAATATGGGTATAAATAGCATGCGTTTGCAAAATCAACGCTATCACAAGGTCATTTTGAAAAATGAATGACACTGTTTATTGTGCTTCATATTATGTTCAATTAATAAATCTATCTTCTTTAAATTAGAAAAATAATTGAAGCACTAATATTTGAAGACAGACATGGAACATTACTAGACCTTGGGCCTGTATCTTGAAATACAAAGGCATTTTTTAAGTGCAATAAGCAAAGCAACACAGGACAATACATTTTGCGTTTGTCTTTTTGCCGCTGCCTATTAACACGCGATTGGAGCTGAACAGGATAGGAGCTCAACAGCGCCACCCTCCCATCAATGTATCACAGTGTTATTCTATGGTCAGGAGTGGATGTGCACCAATAAATAATATTCAATGAGAGCGAGCGCAGATTCCGAACGCTGATGGCGGAAACAATAATATGTACAGTGGGTAAGGCATGGGCCAAATAAAATCGGTTGCGGGCCAACTTCGGCCCGCAGGCCCCAAATTGGGCAGCCCTGATCTAGCGTAACGTGAAGATCTAGCGTAATGTAGTGAGTGTAACATAATTCACCAACAGTATTTTGTTATGTTTTGTTTTTTACACTGTGTTAGGCATGTCGTTTACTGTCTCGGTGTTTCAGGGATCGCTGTCCCTTTAAGGATTACGAGCATCTCATGACGCGGAGCCCGATGCGGGATATGTTTATTTGCAGCACGTTTTGGATTCCGTCTTTTTTCTCTAACAAAATAAACGAGTCACACAACTGTGTGCTCAACGTGCAAAATTGTACCTTTCTTTCCATGCAATTTCCACAGTAACATAAATAACTAACGTAACATTTATATCAAGTCTAACGTACAGATGTATCTTAAAGGGAATATCGAGCGTAATGTGATTATCTAGCATGACGTGAAGATCTAACAAAGTAACCAGCTAGCATATTGTGATAATCAAGCGTAATTGGAATATCTAGCTGGCATGACATGAAGATGTAGCGTAACGTGGACATCGATCAGAATGTGAATATCTAGAGTTACATGAATGTCTATGTTATGGGAAGTTCTAGCGTAGTGATCTAGCCTAACGTGAAGATCCTCAAGCCATGGCTTAAAGATCCTAGGGGGTGGGGGGGGAGGGGTCGGTCAACACAGCAGCAACAATAAGCTTACATTTGAGACAGGAAGTATTTCTTTATTATATATATTTATTTAAGTTGACGTTCAATCAGTTGGACTTAGTTGGTCTGCAATAAGGTGATCACATCTGTCACCGAACCATCAGATCTAGACCAATTTCAAAGCAGATACAAACAAGGTCTAAACCATCTTCAAACCATGTCCAAACAAGTTTTACATCATGTCTAAAACAGATCCAAAAAAAGTTTTTACCAAGTCCAAGCCAGGTTTAAATAATTTCTAAGGAACATCATATTTGATGAAGTTCAACGCAGATGGATCAGATTCTACTGAAGTATAAAAAACAACATAAACACACACACACACACACAAACACATGAACAGCCAGTGCTGCAGACACAGGCAGATATAAACGACATATATGGTAGTGTGTATAAACAGCATATTAAGTGCCAGAAACAAGACTAGAGTCATAAATACACAGATTACCAGACAGAGTAGATAACATTCATAAACATAAACATTCCCAACAATAATGAGGAACACATTCCCAATGTTTCAGTAATGAAACCAAAAGAAAACAATAGTAACAAAACATTCCATGAAGCAATCCATGCAGCACCGCCCACCCAGGCTTCCTGGAAGGCTGCTTGAGTTCATTAACTGAGGGCTGGTGAGGAAGAGGTTGACACGAGGGTTGGATGGAATATAAAGGGGTTGGAGGAGGAGAGGAGGGGTTTTAGGGGGTTTGAGGAGGAGGGGTGGAGGCTTACTGGAAGGCTGCTGGAAAACATTAAACAAGGGTATGAGAAAGGTGGAAGAAGAGGAAGATAAGGAGCAGCGGAGTGTAGATGGGCCAGGCTGACTGGAGGGTAAGGGGTTCTGGTCCAGGCTGATGGAGGATAAGGGGTTCTGGTCCAGAGTGACTAAAGGGGTTAAGGGTTCAGGATGGAGGGTAAAGGGGTTGGAGGAGAAGGATGAGGGCTTGGAGGAGGAGAGAGAGGAGGGGTGAAGGCTTAGTGGATGGCTGCTGGAAAACAATAAGTGAGGGCTGTGTGAAGAAGGTGGATGAGAAGGATGAGGAGGAAGAGGAGTAGCCGGGGAGTCTGACAGAGTGTGGGGGGGAGGAGGAAGAGGTTTCTTGGCCCTAGGAGGTAGTGGTGAAGGATCTGATGCCGACCTTTCAGTCCAAGCCAAGTTACGTGTAGGCTGCCATGTTATCAGTTCATGTTAACAGCATCAGGGTCACGTAATGGATCTGTCGCAGGTAGAAAGGGACCAGGCCTGAAGAATGAGAAGATGGACCACTGCACTACGACAGTGTTGGCATCAGTGTGCAAGATGCTTAAGATATAAATGTGTTAGGTTTCTTTAAAGGACATGAAATGAAAAATCTGACATGTTGTGCAAAAAAATTAAGGTTTAGGGTAAGGGATCTGGTCCAGGCTGACTGGAGGGTATAAGGGTTCTGGTCCAGGCTGACTGGAGGGTATAAGGGTTCTGGTCCAGGCTGCCTGGAGGGTATAAGGGTTCTGGTGGTCTAGGCTGATGGAGGGTTAGGGGTTCTGGTCTAGGCTGACCGGAACTTTAGGGGTTCTGGTCTAGGCTGACCGGAACTTTAGGGGTTCTGGTCTAGGCTGAACGGAAGGTTAGGGGATCTGGTCTAGGCTGAACGGAAGGTTAGGGGATCTGGTCTAGGCTGATGGAGGGTTAGGGGATCTGGTCTAGGCTGATGGAGGGTTAGGGGATCTGGTCTAGGCTGATGGAGGGTTAGGGGTTCTGGTCTAGGCTGACCGGAACTTTAGGGGTTCTGGTCCATGCTGACCGGAAAGTTAGGGGTTCTGGTCTAGGCTGATGGAGGGTTAGGGGTTCTGGTCCAGGCTGACCGGAAGGTTAGGGGTTCTGGTCTAGGCGGATGGAGGGTTGGGGGTTCTGGTCCAGGCTGACCGGAAAGTTAGGGGTTTTGGTCTAGGCTGACCCGGGCCGTGCTGTAGAAGGTGATCCTTCCGCTACAGGCGACCTGGAGGTTCACCGTGGTGGCGTAGTTGGTCCTAGGAGGCCCCGGGTGGGCTGTGATCTGTGTTTGAACCAGAGGGTGGGGATCTGCTTGCTTGGTGGGGGGGTTGTGGTTGGTGTGGTCGGTGGAGGGCGTGGTGGTGGGAGTTTGGGCCAGGGAAGGGCGGGCTACATAGGCACAGAACAGCTGACTGCGACAGCTTCCCTTCTCCAGCTGTCCCTGCTCTTGGGGAGAGGAGAAGGAGGGGGATGGAGGGTGAGAGTAGGAGAGAGTAGCAGAAGAAGAGGAGAAGGGGGCTGTTGTGACCTCAGTCTCTGGACTCTCATGCTGGTCGAGGAGCTCCTGATCGTCTCGCCGGGGAACGCTGGTGAAATGCCTCCCAGCCTGAGTGGCCCTGGCTGGGCTGAGCCTGCTGGGCGAGACCGGAGGCTGGAGGTAGGAGGAGCAGGCCTTGATAGGGCTTCTGAGGTTCAGGGAGCTTGGGGCAGGAGTAGAGGAGGAGGTGTCCGGTGTATAGGAGGTCAGGTAGGGTGCAGAGCATGGGTTCCGTGGCCGGGGCACAGCGATGTGATTGGTCCAGGTGTTTGACGGAACACCAATCGGAGGCGGGGACAGAATGCGGGGGCAGCAGGAGCCGGAGCCAGTAACAGATGTCATCAAGATGGCCTGCTCCAGGCTGAGGCCCATGGGAGGGTTAAGAGCCAGGAGAGAGGAGGAGTCATGGTGAGGAATGGGAGTGAAGGAGTCCTGGCTCGGAGAGCAGAGAAAGGCGGAGGGAGATTGGACCCGCGAGCCTGGCTCGGAGGCAGAGAACGGCCGTGCAACCCGGTTGTGATGGCCGGACCAGAGAGCATCATGGGATGGCTGTGGTGCGGCGACGCTGGCGGGAGAACAAGAGGCATTCCTCTGGCTTGCTAGCCATCCACCGCTTCCGCTAGCACCGCTAGCACTTCTGTGGCTCACTCCTACATCTGCCATGCTATCGGATCGGGATAGGAGGAGGGTGTTTGAGGGAGGGGAGGCTGGGGGCGGGGGGGAGTAAGGGCCGTGGCCCAGGGAGGAGGAGGGCGGTCGCTGAGGAGGTGGGGGGCGTTGTGGAACCAGGGGAGAGGATAGGGGGTTGTTGCCATGGAAAAATGGGGGCGGGGCATTCTTCCTGGCGATGCTCTGACTGATGAAGGAGGCGGCCAATGATCTGGAGAAGGCTGAGAACGGGGCTCCGCCCCGTCTGTCCAAACTCCTCCCACTAGAGGGTTGAGGGGGGGAGAAAGGAGGGATGGCCCTGCAGGGGGAGGGGGGGAGGTGGGTGAGGTTAGGCCTGGAGAGGGAGGGTGGGGGAGAGAGCAACGATGACATCTCCCACGGCAACCGAGGAATATCCTGATGGAGGTCCTCAGAAGAGCTGAGAGAGAGAGAGAGAGAGAGAGAGAGAGAGAGAGAGAGAGAGAGAGAGAGAGAGAGAGAGAGAGAGAGAGAGAGAGAGAGAGAGAGAGAGAGAGAGAGAGAGAGAGAGAGAGAGAGAGAGAGAGAGAGCTATTAATACATATTAGATAGGAACTATGCATTTTGATATTAACCCCAGTATGTGTGTCACCTCTCTCTCAGCTGGCCTCCATTGAAGGCTTGGGGCCAGGCCTCAGACATCCCGGAGACCAGGGGGTTGTTGGTGGAGCCGGACCCCCGTCTAGAGGCCCCGTCAGTGGGTACGTTGGGTGAGGGGGAGGCCAGCGGGCTGAAGCGGGAGACACGGCCCTGACCAGATGGCCTTTCCTGGGGGAGGTCAGCCTGGTGATCCCGCAGGGTAGTGAGACTAGAGCCAGGGTGGTAGGCTCTCTCCTGGGACTCCCTGGAGCCCTCCCCCCCAGGAGATGGGAGGCCTGCTCTAGGAAGGCTGGAGGTTGCGGAGGCGACACTGGAGCTCAGGGCGGAGATGAAGTCACGGGGCCTACAGAGGGCCAAGGAGGGTCTGACCGAGACCGGACCCAACACCACTGGAGCCTCCTGGGGATCTGGGGACGACACACCGGACACATCACACTGGTACAGATCATGGCACATGGCACATTGGAGAGACCATGGTGCAGAACATGGTACAGACTATGCTACAGATTACGGGACAGACCATGGGAGAGACCTTGGGACAGACCATGGTACAGACTATGAGACAGACCACGGTATAGACCACGGTACAGACCATGGTACAGACTATGGTAGAGACCATGGTACAGACTATGAGACAGACCATGGTACAGACTATGAGACAGACCACGGTACAGACTATGAGACAGACCACGGTACAGACTATGGTACAGACTATGGTACAGACTATGGTACAGACTATGGTACAGACCATGGTACAGACCATGGTACAGACTATGGTACAGACCATGGAACAGACCATGGTACAGACTATGGTACAGACTATGGTACAGACCACGGTACAGACTATGAGACAGACCACGGTATAGACCACGGTACAGACCATGGTACAGACTATGAGACAGACCATGGTACAGACTATGAGACAGACCACGGTACAGACTATGAGACAGACCACGGTATAGACCACGGTACAGACTATGGTACAGACTATGGTACAGACTATGCTACAGACTATGGTACAGACTATGGTACAGACTATGGTACAGACCATGGTACAGACCATGGTACAGACTATGGTACAGACCATGGAACAGACCATGGTACAGACTATGGTACAGACTATGGTACAGACCACGGTACAGACTATGAGACAGACCACGGTATAGACCACGGTACAGACCATGGTACAGACTATGAGACAGACCATGGTACAGACTATGAGACAGACCACGGTACAGACTATAAGACAGACCACGGTATAGACCAGGGTACAGACTATGGTACAGACTATGAGACAGACCACGGTATAGACCACGGTACAGACTATGGTACAGACTATGGTACAGACTATGGTACAGACTATGCTACAGACTATGGTACAGACTATGGTACAGACTATACTACAGACTATGGTACAGACTATGGTACAGACCATGGTACAGACCATGGTACAGACTATGGTACAGACCATGGAACAGACCATGGTACAGACTATGGTACAGACTATGGTACAGACCACGGTACAGACTATGAGACAGACCACGGTATAGACCACGGTACAGACCATGGGACAGACTATGGGACAGACCACGGTACAGACCATGGGACAGACTATGGGACAGACCACGGTACAGACTATGGTAAATGGATGGTGAACTTTTTGACATTAGGAATTATTTACATAAAACTCTCTTACTTTCTTTCCATAATTCCTCAAAAGGGAGAATACCGTGAACCTACCACTGGTCCTGCTCCCTCTCCTCCTCATGCACTTGTCTTCCATCTCTTGCTCTTCCTCCATCCCTCCATCCTCCAACCAGGGGGCCGGGGGACCTGCCTGGGTCTGAACAAGGCTCCTGGTCGTATTTGGGTTTTGAGCCCTGGTGAGTGTGGACTGTGTGTGTGTTTTGACTTTATTGGGTCTGTTAGTGTCAGTAGGATTCTGGCTGGAGCGCTGGGACTGGATGTGCTTCCCCTGGTCCTTCAGGCCCCTGGTTTGCGTGTCTGGGGGCGTCCTGGTCTTCCTGGCGTTCTGCTTTTGGTGCAGAGGAAGCTTCATGGTCCCGGCGCTTGAGCTATACATGCGTGCCAGCGTTTGGACCTTGTTCAGAATTCGCTCTGAGTTCTTCATCAATGCTGGGTCAGCGAGGGGCCCCATCTCAAACAGCCGGATGCCTGCTACACCCGACCCAGACACGTCCAACAAGGCCCTCCTGCTGGGAGCAGACCAGTCCCCCACCCTGGTCTTGCTGGGAAGAAGGGCCTGCATGCGGGTTTCCTGGTCCAGTTCTCTCTGTGTTCTGGCCTTCCTGTGCTGGTTCCCAGAGGAATCTTGGTTGGCGTGGCAAGGGTCCTGGTGGGCGGGGCTGGGTTCCTGGTGGGCGGGGCTAGGGTCCTGGTGGGCTGGGCTGCAGTCCTGGTGGGCGGGGCTGGGGTCCTGGTTGGTGGGACTGGGGTCATGTTGGTCCTGCTGGGCGGGGCTAGGGTCCTGGTGGGCGGGGCTGGGGTCCCGGTGGGCGGGGCTAGGGTCCTGGTGGGCGGGGCTGGGGTCCTGGTGGGCGGGGCTGGGGTCCTGGTGGGCGGGACTTGGGTGATGTTGGTCCTTGTCGGCTGGGCTGGGGTCCTGGTGGGTTGGGCTAGGGTCCTGGTTGGTGGGGCTTGGGTCCTGGTAGGTGGGACTTGGGTCATTGTGGTCCTGAGAGGCGGGGCTTGGGTCCTGGTCGACGGGGCTTGGTTTAATCGCTCCATGATGTGGTCCAGAGACGCTAGCCCACCGAAGCTCTGGGAAAGCAAGTTGGTAGGCCGTGTTCTCATTGGTCCAGCATGATGATGGGCTCAGGCTGGCTTGTCCTTCTGTAGAGCTGATTGGCTCGTTGGCCAGTCCGTTTTCCTGTCCAGCCAATGAGAGGAGAGGAGAGATAGACGCATCACCTCTATCTACCTCTCTATCTGTTCTTGTGGCTTCAGAGGAATTCCTCAGCAGACCGGCGGAGATCAGGGGCTCCTCTCCGCTCTCCTCCTCCTCCTCCACCTTCTTGACCTCCACCTCCACCTCCTCCTCCTCGGCAGCTTGGTAGTAACTCCGGATCTTGGCGATGATGCTGTGCTCGCTCCTGTTGTGGTGCTGAGTAGAGGCAGGGTCAGAAGGAGCAGTAGGCAGAGCCTCTGTGTTCTCCTCCATAGAGAGGGGAGCATACAAGGGGAGGGGAGGAGGAGAGGGCGAAGGGAGGAGGGGGGAGGAGAGGGGAAGAACTTCGCTTTCTTCCCCTTTATGTATCTCTTCTACTTGCAACTCCTCCACTCTCTCCTCCCAACACCCAAGCCCCATCACCTCACTCTGATTGTAGGGTGCCATTTGCTCCAAACCCTTGGTATCCACCCCCTGGTCCTCCATATGGTGCCAGGGCCCGGGCTCCCCCCAGGCTTGGCTGGAGGGGGGTACTGTAGGGGCCAGTGGGCTGGAGGGGGGTACTGTAGGGGCCAGTGGGCTGGAGGGGGGTACTGTAGGGGCCAGTTTACTGGAGGGGGGTACTGTAGGGGCCAGTTTACTGGAGGGGGGTACTGTAGGGGCCAGTTTACTGGAGGGGGGTACTGTAGGGGCCCCTAGGCTGGAGGGGGGTACTGTAGGGGCCGGAGGGCTGGAGGGGGGTACTGTAGGGGCCCCTAGGCTGGAGGGGGGTACTGTAGGGGCCCGAGGGCTGGAGGGGGGTACTGCAGGGGCCCCTAGGCTGGAGGGGGGTACTGCAGGGGCCCCTAGGCTGGAGGGGGGTACTGTAGGGGCCCCTGGGCTAGAGGGGGGTACTGCAGGGGCCCCTGGGCTGGAGGGGGGTACTGTAGGGGCCCCTGGGCTGGAGGGGGGTACTGTAGGGGCCCCTGGGCTGGAGGGGGGTACTGCAGGGGCCAGTGGGCTGGTAAAGCTGTGGTCAGATCTGGTGGACTCCTGGACACAAACACAAGGACATTCTCAGTGTATTTAGAAATAGTGGTAGTACCACTACTACTACAGCTGTAGTACTAGTTAGGCTCTGGTTCATCTACATTAGTAGTATCAGTAGTACAGTAGTATAAGTCATACTATAGTAGTATTAGTAGTACTACAGAAGTGCTAAAGTACCGTGGGTAGAGATGAAGCCAGGAGGCTCTTGTTCATCAACTGCAGGATTTCCTCAGTGATGGAGAGGGAGGGGCTGGCACACAGGGGGGCGAGAACCTCCTCCTCCTCCTCCTCCTCCTCCTCCTGACATTAAGGAGCAGGTAGGGGTTAGACAGTACCAAGACGGGTCATGCAGGAGCAGGTAGGGGTTAGACAGTACAAAGACAGGTCATGAAGGAGCAGGTGATTTGATCAGGGCCGCGACTTGTATAGCATAAATTTCCGAGATATTACACAGCACCTGAATAATCCTAACAGTATCTCAGTATAATGACAGCATACGCGCATTCAAGTTAAAACTGTCACTCTGGGAGACGCAGCTATCTAGCGGTGACACCGCCCATTTCCCATGTCTAACCGCTGTGCGTGTGACCAGACGTAATGCTGATATGGATCAATACAAAGACAAGATAACAGGATTGCTTCAGGAGATCAAGCAGAGGTTTTAAGTCTTCAGTGAACTAGAGAAGGAATAAGCCTTCTGACATGACAGCTGACATCCAACTCGAGATAATTGACTTGCAGTGTGATACCAATATGAAGGAGAAATTTGCGTCGGTGGGCTTGGGCACATTTTATCAATATCTCTTGCCAGGGTACCCCAAATTAACATCCCTGGCTGCAAAGGTTTTATCCATGTTTGGGACTACCTATCTTTGTGAACAGGTGTTCTCTGTAATGAACCTAAATAAAACAAAGCACCGCTCAAGGTTAACAAACACACACTTGAATGACATTGTGAAATGTGCTGCTACTCAGGATTTGACACCTGATATTGATGCACTCGTAAAGGCTAAAAGATGCCAAGTTTCAGGAGCCAGCCAAATAGACTGCAGTGAGAAAAAAATAAAATAAAAGTTAATCAGCAAGTAGGCCTGTGCCTAATTCTTGTGATGCTCTTTCAGAAATGTTTGCACTCTGATGAATACAGATCTTATAAGTTTACTCAGGTTTCATGTTAAAAGACAATGAATATTGTGCAGCATATCATTCTCAGCTTCAGTAGCCTACAAAACAGTTTGATCTGATGTAGCCTAATCTCATAGCTCATGCACTGCTATAACTTTTATGTTTGTTTATTTTATTTATATGTGCACATTAACATTTTCAAGGCAGTATGATAGCTTTCTTCATAGCTCCCACATGAGTTTGTTTAGTGTGGTGAGTTGGTTCAGGTGTTCAGATGTAAAAATGTATTCACTGAACTCTATAAAAATAAACCAGTTGTTAATGAATGTGAAATGCATTTTATTTCAATTCCATTGGCCTATCTGTGAATAAATGTGTTGTGCTAATATAGATCCTTGCGATCCGTGATTATGTAGGCTACAAATGTAGACCGAATGATAAAGCATAGTACTGAAAAACAAAGCTAATGATTTGGAGTTGACGTAGGTTATTTTGCCATTATTTTACTGGTCCGGCCCACTTGAGATCAGATGGGCTGTATGTGGCCCCTGAACCAAAATGAGTTTGACACCCCTGGGTTAGACAGTACAAAGACAGGTCATTGAGGAGCAGGTAGGCACTAGACAGTACAGAAAAAGGTAATAAAGGAGAAGGTAGGGGTGAGAAGGCACACAGACAGTTCATTAAGGAGCAGGTATAGGGCTTACTGTCTAACCCCTTCCTGCTCACAATGACCTGACTCAGTACTGTCTAAGCCTTAGACAGTACATAGGCAGGCGATGAAGGAACAGGCAGGGGTTAGACAGTACAGAGACGGGTCGCTCAGGAGTGTAATTCACCTGGGTGGGCGGAGGTCCTGGTGGGGGTAGGGGGTTCACTGAGGAGGACCAGGGACTCGCTAAACCACCCACATCCCCCCTGTTGTCCATAGGCTACACACGGGCACACACACACACACACACACAGGGTGAGATTGACAACTGTAGAGAGAGTGGTGTTACGGGGGGTTAGGGTGGTGTTAGGATGATGCTAGAGGGGTTTTGTGTTTGTTTTAGGGTGGTGTTAAGGCAGTGTTGGCAAGTTGAGTTGTGTAATGGTGACATTAGGGTGGTGTTCTAAGGGTGAAGTTAGGGTGGTGTTATCTAGATGGATCAGCATTGTGTAACGGTGATGGATAGTATGCCTTCCTCCTTCATCTCCTTTTCCTCTTACCTTCCACACTCCTGAGAGAAACAATGAGAGACACAGTGAGAAAAGGAGAGTGAGAGAGAGAGCAAGTGAGAGCAAGAGCAAGAGAGAGAGAGAGAGACACACACAGAGAGAGAGACACACACATACACACACAGGGAGAGAGAGATACAGAGAGAGAGAGAGGGAGAGAGGCAGAGAGGTTAACCAGGTTAATAAAAAAATATTAATGCCAGATCAAGTTATTTAAGAAGTTTCACAAACACAAAACCTGCATGACTCACACGTCAAGCAATTTCAAACGCATACTACTTGTGCATAGTCTTGTTCTCATTCTTTCGCACATACAGATTCTACTTGTGCACACATTTTCCACTTGGGAAAATTTTCCACATTTCCCACACATACACGTTTAACTTGCCTTGACACGCACACACACACACACACACACACACACGTGTTCTCTTTGTGAACACACTAAGAATAGCACACATATATTATTGTTTTATAGTATTGTATATAGTATTGTTTATTGCTTACAGGAATTCGTTGTTAATATATTGCAGTATTTTGTCTTGGTGATTCCTCACAATAGAATAACATGAAAATGATACACAAACACGCACGCACAAACACACACACACACACACGCACACACATACACACTCCTCTCACCTGAAGTGCAGACAGCCTCTATGTGGTTGGTTGGTACTGAAAGATAGACAAGTATTCATTATCTGAGCTTAAAGACAGACAGGTATTCATTATCTGAGCTGAAAGTCAGACAGGTATTCATTATCTGAGCTGAAAGTCAGACAGGTATTCATTATCTGAGCTGAAAGTCAGACAGGTATTCATTATCCGAGCTGAAAGACAGACAGGTATTTATTATCTGAGCCGAAAGACAAACATGTATGCATTATCTGAACCATGATTACGCTTCCCTTCCGACAACATTTATTTTCATTTGATGAGTTGTACAGTTACCTTTGGGTAGATCCTGTCTGTTTACCTGTCTGTCTGTAATCCTGTCTGTCTGTCTAACTGTTTGTCTGTCTACCATTCTGTCTGTCATCATGTCTATTTTCCTATCTGTCGGTCTGTCTGGCTGTCTTCCTGTCTGTCTTTCTACCTGTCTGTATGTCAAATCTGCCTGACTGTCTTGTCTACCTGTGAGTTTGTTGTCCTGTCTACCTTTCTGTCTGTCTGTCAGCTTACCTGTTTGTCTTTCTACCTGTCTGTCTGTCTATTTACCTGTCATTCTGTCTTTACCTCTATGACTGTCAATCAATCTGCCTTTCTATCTATATGTCTGTCTGTCTGCCTGTCTGTCTGTATTCCTGTCTGTTTGTGTATACCTGATTGTCTGCGTGTGTAGTTAAAGGGTTGACGGAGGCTCGTTCTCGTCCCACATGGGAAGGTCACTGCTGGGGGGTCTGCAGACACACACACAAACAGACATTACTATACACACACATTTCTACATAAACATACAAACACATTACTGTACCCATACACACATTGATACGCACACACATATTACTACACTCACATCGCACATTCATCAGAGGACAACAAGACGAACTAGTCAACAGTTTCAAATACCTAGGGCTCACCATAGATAACAAACTCAACTTCAACAAACATGTCATTACCACACACAAACGTGCACATCAAATGCTTTATGTCATACGCAAACTGAAATCACTGTCTGTGGCCCCCCACCTCCTCTTACTCCTCTATAAAAGCATCATCCAACCCATCCTAATGTACTGTACCCCTGCTTCTTCACCCTGCTGACTGTCACCAGCAAAACCAGACTCCTCCAAATCCCACACATAGCATCCAAGATGATCAATCTCACCATCACCAGACTGTGAGAAGCAAATGAACTTGCTATAGCATGCCTAGCACGTATAATAGTCAGCAGCCCTGAACACCCCTTCAATTAATTCTTCATATTACTCCCATCTGGCCGCAGATATAGGGTTCTAGACTGGAGAAAAGCCCATTTTTAAATACGTTTTGTCCCCTCAGTCTTCATAGCACTGAAAAAAAAAAGTTGATTTTTCATCACTGTATATTGTCCAGGTCATGTTTATTTTGGTCTACATGTTTTTCTGTGGTATACAGTGGGGCAAAAAAGTATTTAGTCAGCCACCAATTGTGCAAGTTCTCCCACTTAAAAAGACGAGAGAGGCCTGTAATTTTCATCATTGGTAAACCTCAGCTATGAGAGACAAAATGAAAAAAAAAAATCCAGAAAATCACATTTTTTAAGAATTTATTTGCAAATTATGGTGGAAAATAAGTATTTGGTCACCTACAAACCAGCAAGATTTCTGGCTGTCACAGACCTGTAACTTCTTCTTTAAGAGGCTCCTCTGTCCTCCACTTGTTACCTGTATTAATGGCACCTGTTTGAACTCCTTATCAGTATAAAAGACGCCTGTCCACAACCTCAAACAGTCACACTCCAAACTCCACTATGACCAAGACCAAAGAGCTGTCAAAGGACACCAGAAACACAATTGTAGACCTGCACCAGGCTGGGAAGTCTGAATCTGCAATAGGTAAGCAGCTTGGTGTGAAGAAATCAACTGTGGAAGCAATTATTAGGAAATGGAATACATACAAGACCACTGATAATCTCCCTCGATCTGGGGCTCCACGCAAGATCTCACCCTGTGGGGTCAAAATGATCACAAGAACGGTGAACAAAAATCCCAGAACCACACGGGGGGACCTAGTGAATGACCTCCAGAGAGCTGGGACCAAAGTAACAAAGGCTACCATCACTAACACACTACGCCGCCAGGGACTCAAATCCTGCAGTGCCAGACGTGTGCCCCTGCTAAAGCCAGTGTATGCCCGGGCCCGTTTGAAGTTTGCTAGAGAGCATTTGGATGATCCAGAAGAGGATTGGGAGAATGTCATATGGTCAGATGAAACCAAAATAGAACTTTTTGGTAAAAACTCAACTCGTCGTGTTTGGAGGAGAAAGAATGCTGAGTTGCATCCAAAGAACACCATACCTACAGTGAAGCATGGGGGTGGAAACATCATGCTTTGGGGCTGTTTTTCTGCCAAGGGACCAGGACGTCTGATCCGTATGACGGAAAGAATGAATGGGGCCATGTATCGTGAGATTTTGAGTGAAAACCTCCTTCCATCAGCAAGGGCACTGAAGATGAAACGTGGCTGGGTCTTTCAGCATGACAATGACCCCAAACACACCGCCCGGGCAACGAAGGACTGGCTTCGTAAGAAGCATTTCAAGGTCCTGGAGTGGCCTAGCCAGTCTCCAGATCTCAACCCCATAGAAAATCTTTGGAGGGAGTTGAAAGTCCGTGTGGCCCAAAAACATCACTGCTCTAGAGGAGATCTGCATGGAGGAATGGGCCAAAATACCAGCAGCAGTGTGTGAAAACCTTGTAAAGACTTACAGAAAACGTTTGACCTCTGTCATTGCCAACAAAGGGCATGTAACAAAGTATTGAGATGACCTTTGGTTATTGACCAAATACTTATTTTCCACCATAATTTGCAAATAAATTCTTTAAAAATCAGACAATGTGATTTTCTAGATTTTTTTTTTTCATTTTGTCTCTCATAGCTGAGGTATACCTATGATGAAAATTACAGGCCTCTCTCATCTTTTTAAGTGGGAGAACTTGCACATTTGGAGGCTGACAAAATACTTTTTTGCCCCACTGTATGTGGGAAAATGGTTTATGTGTTATCTTTAAACTTGAGAGAACATGTCCAATCCCGCATACAGGGTGGTGCCCGGGAGCTTCAACAGCTGTATGATTAAATCCCTTCCTCAATTTATTAAATAAAAAGTAGACTTAACTTGTTGGACTTGTAGCTCTGGTAAAGAGATTAAGGTGAAAGTTTAAGCCATTGAAGATTTCAAGGAAGACATTTTTTGGGGGGGCGGGGGGGGTTGTAACCTGGTGGGTAGGTCCTCCCCAACAGGTGACAAGCTCAACCCACCAACCTGATTGGCGCCTGCCTCGATGATGTCCTCGGGAATTATCCAATCGCGGAGTGGCAGGACTCTTCTTCAGTGTGTCCTGGTCAAAATGAGGAGCTGAAATGTAAAGACATTAAATAAAGATATGTACAATATTATTAATATATTAACTTAATCAACGATTAAAATAAAATTAAGAGTTTTCTTTTATAAAGTTGTATACAATATTATCTTTGTAAATAAACTCCGGGTTTGCAAACTAAGTAGTTTGTGCTTCGTTTTATGTGTAGGGACCCTAGCCATACTATTGCAGAGTTTTGGTGCTATTTTTAACAATATTAGTGGTTCAAAAATGCCAATTTGGAAGCAGAACTCAATGCCCCAAGCCAATAACATGGACGCCAAACATTGCGCCGGGCAAACTATAATACTCGATTTTCAATGAAAAATGTATCTGGAGGGCTTATTTGATGGGTTTTCATGCCAAAACAAAGACCCTGGGTTCAATTTGCGCCGGAAATACACTTAAACTGTACCGATTTTGCACGGGTGTGTGTGTGTGGGTTGTGTGTGTGTGTGTGTGTGTGTGTGTGTGTGTGTGTGTGTGTGTGTGTGTGTGTGTGTGTGTGTGTCTGTGTGTGTGTGTGTGTGTGTGCAGTGTTGGGAAAGTTCACTTTCTACGTGAACTAGTTCAAAGTTCAGTTCACAAATTTTAAAATTAATTAGTTCAGTTAAACGTTCATAATTCAAAATTTTGAATTAAGTTCACGGAGATTACCATGGCAACCGGTCAAACAACACGGCGATCTGCGCGCGCATCCACCGTGTTGATAAACAAAAAACCCCCATATTGAACGAAGTTAAACCAAGTGAGGGTGCCGTTCACAGACACCAGAATGAACGAGTTCACGGTAACGTTCATCAGGCAGTAATACAGTACGTTCAGTTCACGTTCGCCCAAAATGTGTGTGTGTGTGTGTGTGTGTGTGTGTGTGTGTGTGTGTGTGTGTGTGTGTGTGTGTGTGTGTGTGTGTGTGTGTGTGTATTTAAAGGCTTACATTGACAGAAGTTGTCTCCCAGGACCTGCCTTGCCTGAAACAACAGTTATTGACAGATGAACCAATGAGGAGACCATGAAAGATTATGAAGCTACGGTCAACACTTTTAGTTCCTACCAGCAGAGGGCAGCATTACCCTAATATCCTTTCTTATAATATCAATGAAAGACTAATTATTATATGATGTCAACAACAACCCCTACTTCTGTTAGATTCAAAATATAATTACTAAATATCTAACATTTAATGTAGAGACCAACCCTTTAAAGGTTCCATGACATGCCACCAGGTGTGTTTTCAAAACAGCTTGTAACGACTAATCACACTCACACCTTTTAAATATTCATCCAACTTTACTTTCCTCCTTCCTCCTTCTCCCCTCCCCCCTTTTCTTCCACTCCTGGGTCCTTCCTTGTGAGGGAGGGGCGTTGGAGGAGGAGGGAGAGAGGAGGAGGTAGGTCTTACCTTGTGAGGGAGGGGGGTGGGAGGAGGAGGGAGAGAGAAGGAAGGAGGTCCTACCTTGTGAGGGAGGGAGGTAGGATGATTCTCCATGATAAGTCTTTTCAGGTAGTGGATCCACAGTCTCTTCTCCTCAAGGTTCCTTGTCTTAGGGAACAACACACCTTGTCTTTGAATATGTATATGAATATAAATTCTCAGTCCATATGGGCTGCAACGGTACATGTATGCTGTAACCTTCTAACCCTTGGTACAGGCTGCACAAATCTTTACGGGTAGATGACATATATACAGTATGTATGTCATATACAGTCTGTATGTCCGGGTTGAAACGGTTAACAAAACTCACTGTTGGGATGAATAGGTGTGGTGGGGTCAGGGTTCAGTACGATATGGTTCGGTACGATACTGTATGGTGGAGTCACGGTTCAGTACCATACTGTATGATGGAGTCACGGTTAGTTACTGTACGGTAGAGTCACGGTACGATACTGTACGTTGGAGTCACGGTTAGTTACTGTACGGTGGAAACACGGTTAGTTACTGTACTGTGGAAACACGTTTAGTTACTGTACGGTGGAGTCACGGTACGATACTGTACGGTGGAGTCACGGTACGGTTCAACATTAAAATGACCTACGTGGTACAAATACAAAAAGAAAAAATCTCTTCATGGGCGCAGCCATTTTGTTGAGAGCGTCATCACTGCTCTCGGTCTACTCTCCCCTTTTTGTCTTGAGAGATGAAGTCAAAAAGGGGGCGTGCCTTCGAGACATGCCGCAAGAAAGCTGGGAGATCTTCGACTTTCGACTCGGAAGTCTGGCATTCGAGGATTCAGGAACACACACCATTATTGTGACAGAATATTCTAATTACCTGTACAGTATGTTGTTCTTTAGGGATCGTTTGGTCTGAAACTTTGAAAGTCAGCGGATCCTTTAGATGTTCCACCAACAACAGGTTACAGCACTGAGAGAAGCAGACAGACAAACAGAGAGAGAGACAGAGAGGCAGACAGACAAACAGACAGACAGGCAGATGGACAGGAAGGCAGGCAGAGAGAGAGAGAGAGAGAGAGAGAGAGACATATGGATGGGTAAAGTGACAGAGGGAGAGAAGGAGAGCGATATACTGACGGTTTATTGACATATTATTGAGGGTCGATAAATCATAAATTCAGTTTAACAGTTTATAGATTAATAGTAGATGAAGGTATACTTTACATGTTCATGAAATGTTAACAACAGTTTATAAACAGGTTACAACAATAGTCATATTTGTAGTAATAGTGTATTTATGGTCATTACGAAGATGTGCGTGCTGTAGATGAGGACGTATTAACCTGTTATCAACAGTGATTAACAGGTAATAGGTGTGGTAATAGTGTATTATAGGTCCTTACGAAGATGTGCGTGCTGTAGATGAAGCGGTCCATCCTCTTCTTGGTGATGAGCAGCATGTTGTTGAAGAGGAAGAAGGCTCTCTCCTTCCTCATCCTCAGCACCCTGAAGCAGCCCTCCAGGACCAGCTCCCCGAAGCCCCCCAGCTCAGGACCCACCCAGTTCACTAGTAGACCCTGGACCTCCTGGGAAGGGCACAACACAACGTCAGTCACGGTGTGTGTGTGTGTGTGTGTGTGTGTGTGTGTGCGTGTGTGTGTGTGTGTGTGCCTGTGTGTGTGTTTGTGGCTAAGAGTATAGTGTACAGTGTATGTGTGTGTATGTTTGTATGTATGTAGTGTTTAGTGTTTGTGTAAGTGTGTGTGTGTGTGTTTGTGTGTGTGTGTACCTGCAGTCTGATAGCGTGTTCTTGCCTTCTCTTCATGTCATTGATGTACCACGCCACTGCTGTCATGGCAACAATGGCGTCTTCCACAACCTCAATGCCTTGGGCGCCTTGGTCCCAGTGTTTAGACAGCTCCTTTAATATATATAATATAAGTTGCAACCGATGAGTTTACTTGTAGTATCAGGCAGTAACAGGTGTGTTTAGCTGTATTTTCAGGAACTAACAGGAATATTTACCTGTAGTATCAGGTACTAACAGAAGTGTTTTCCTGTAGTATCTGATAGTAACAGGTTTGTTTACCTGTACTATCAGGTAGTTACAGGTGTGCTTACTTGTAGTATCAGGTAGTAACAGGTGTGTTTACCTGTAGTATCAGGTAGTAACAGGTGTGCTTACCTGTAGTATCAGGTAGTAACAGGTGTGTTTACCTGTAGTATCAGGTAGTAACAGGTGTGTTTATCCGAAGAATCAGGTAGTAACAGGTGTGTTTACCTGTAGTATCAGGTAGTAACAGGTGTGTTTATCCGAAGAATCAGGTAGTAACAGGTGTGTTTACCTGTAGTATCAGGTAGTAACAGGTGTGTTTATCCGAAGAATCAGGTAGTAACAGGTGTGTTTACCTGTAGTATCAGGTAGTAACAGGTGTGTTTATCGGAAGTACCAGGTAGTAACAGGTGTATTTACCTGTAGTATCAGGTAGTAACAGGTGTGTTTACCTGTAGTATCAGTTAGTCACAAGTGTGTTTACCTGTATTTTCAGGTACTAACAGGAATATTTACCTGTAGTAACAGGTAGTAACAGGAATGTTTACCTGTAGTAACAGGAATGTTTACCTGTAGTAACAGGAATGTTTACCTGTAGTAACAGGTGGTATTTGAGGATCCTCTGGACAGGTTTGAGCAGGTAGGTCTCTAACGGCAACGAGTGGTTCAGGGTGGCTTGTCTCTCCTGGAAGAAGACGAGGAGACGCTCATCCTGCATACACTCCCTCAGTACCGCCACCGAGCTGGGGAGGGAGAGTGTTGAATGGGGCTTAACAACCCACTGCCATGCCCTGTGTGTGTGTGTGTGTGTGTGTGTGTGTGTGTGTGTGTGTGTGTGTGTGTGTGTGTGTGTGTGTGTGTGTGTGTGTGTGTGTGTGTTCTGTGTCTGTGTGTCTGTGCGTCTGTTTGTGTGTTGATGTGTGTCTGTGTGTGTGTGTGTGTGTGTGTGTGTGTGTGACTTACTTGGGATAGTTCATACAGTACAAGGTGTAGATGTTAAACGATTCACTCTAAAAAAAGAGAGAGAGCGAGTGAGAAAAATATGTTCACAGAATATCTCAAGAATGGTTGTCTCAGCAGGAGGGAGAAGAGAAATGGATAACAAACATGGGAAAGAATTTCAAAAGCTCTCTCAAACCCACACTAAGACACGTACGCACACACACACGTACATACACAAAACACACACACACACACACACACATACACACACACACCCACACACACACACACACACACACACACACATATACCTCTTGATTAGATGGAGCTAGAAGTGATAGTAGAGACAGTGTATGAAACATTAGCTAATATATACAAGATATATTTTTAATATAATATTATATATATACACATATATATTTATTAAAATACATATCATATATATATCATATTAATAATATTATTATAATATACATATAACAATATATTGCATATAATATAATTACATATGTTTTATAAACTAGATATATTATTGATCTAATAATACGTATAATATAAAATATATTATCTATATTCTAATAATTCATACAATATATATGAGATGTATAATATATAATAATGCATATCATAAAAAAATCCAAGGTTAGTCACGCACCCCCTCTCACCCAAACACACACACACACAACCACACACACACACATATCGACACATACAATACTACAAAAGTCCACATACATGCACACACACACACACACACTTGCACACATACACAACCAAACTCACTGACCCGCTCTAGGAAACACTCAGCGATGGCTGCAGCATGGGGACTGTTCTCCAAGTCCTCCAGGAGATCACTGTTGGGTTAGAGGGTTTGACAGGTCAGACCAACAGAAAGGTTTGAAAAACTAAATAGGGATATTTGTACCAATCACTTAGAACATACATACAGTGAAGTTAAACCTAACTCAGAACAAAAGATAAAGATACAAATCCTGGAAGAAACATTCTGAGATGACCAGAATCCCATTTACACCTTTATAACAGAAGCAGAACTACTAGAACAATTATCTACCTTATCTCCCTAACTACCACAACAGATAACATGTTAACATCTTACACATAAAGTAAAGAAAAAATATTTGCATGATTTTTAGATTTCATGAAAGCCTTAGACACAATTTGGCATGACGGGGAAAGGGGAAAACATACGATATATATTGATTCATATGACATATTAATCAATCAAGCAGACAACCAATGAGCAGTGCAAATTGTACGTTGAACGAACAAACACATTTCTACCTTGAGTAACATGCTGTTAATCAGGGTTTCCATCTCTCCCCTACACCTTTTAACATCTATATCGACAAATTGGCCAAAACACTCTACAGCTGCCGGTATCAATTGTTGTGGAAATTACAACAAGAATACCTGTGCTTTTGTATTACTTTCTTAAAGCTTCCTGATCTCTTTTCTGGCTAGAGGTTAAGTGTTGGACTATCCACAAACAATCTATACGGCACGCAGGTTAAATGCCCATTATATGCAGATGTCCTGGTCCTACCCAAAAAGGACTTCAGCAACATCTGGACGAACTAAAAAGGTTATGTAAGACCTCTGCCAAATTACAACACACAAATAATTACACATACTTGGGGCTAAATATAAGTTCCCCTGGTAACTTAATAACGGCTGAAAACCACCTCAGAGATAAAGCAAGAAGAGCCTTCTATGCAATAAAAAGAAACATTAAAATTGAGATAAAAGATCCAAATCCAGCTGAAGATCTTAGTTTAGGACCCATTGCCTTATATGGGGGTGAAATCTGGAGTCCAAACAAATAAAATTGTTATCCTGGAAGAAACATCCAATTGAATTCACTCAAATGGAATTTTGTAAAAAAGAAAAAAAAGATTGCACATTCAAAGGAAACCCACTTCCTGCTGCACTATACAATGTACGAAGACATATGAAAATATTTCCATCCAGAAGTTACCTAACAATAACCACAATTTAATTCCCAGTCAGACAGTGAAAAAATGACGTATATCCATCGAGGAAGAATTAAAATGCTGGTTGTTGGCAGCAAGAAAGGCCCTCTGCTGTCTTAACCTCAGGGACGCCCAGGGAAGCACCATATAACAATAACCAGGGAAACACCTCAGAACTACTATTCTTCATGTTCTAGAACTGTTTTCAAGGTGTGCTGTTGTATCATCACTGTATTGTTATATATTTATAAAGCTGTAAGTATTGAGAGTAAGAGCCTTGTCTCTTGTACCATTAGCTTTATTATTGTGTTATTTATGTCCTTGTTAATGTTTTGCTTTGGCAATACGAAGGAATGTCTTTTTCCTGCCAATAAAGCCCTTAAAAAGGATTATAGAGAGAGAAAGGGAATGACGAAAAAGAAACATGAAACAAGGAAAACATGAAGAACAAACCATACCATTCAAAATGGAGATACACATTGTGGTCCCCTGCCACAAACTGAGGTCACCTCCTTCTAAACACTGAAGTCACCTCCTGTTACACTGGAGTCACCTCCTGCTTTACACTAAGGTCACCTCCTGTTACACTGAGGTCACTTCCTGCTACAGTGAAGTCACCTCCTGCTAAACTGAGGTCACCTCCTGCTACACTGAGGTCACCTCCTGCTACACTGAGGTCACCTCCTGCTACACTGAGGTCACCTCCTGCTTTACACTGAGGTCACCTCCTGTTACACTGAGGTCACCTCCTGATACACTGAGGTCACCTCCTGCTTTACACTGAGGTCACCTCCTGTTACACTGAGGTCACCTCCTGCTACACTGAGGTCACTTCCTGCTACAGTGAGGTCACCTCCTGCTACACTGAGGTCACCTCCTGCTACACTGAGGTCACCTCCTGTTACACTGAGGTCACCTCCTGCTACACTGAGGTCACCTCCTGCTATACTGAGATCAATTCCTGCTACACAGTGAGGTCATCTTCTGCTACACACTGAGGTCACTTCCTGCTACACTGAGGTCACCTCCTGATACACTGAGGTCAATTCCTGCTACAGTGAGGTCACCTCCTGCTACACTGAGGTCACTTCCTGCTTTACACTGAGGTCACCTCCTGCTACACTGAGGTCACTTCCTGCTACACTGAGGTCACCTCCTGATACACTGAGGTCACTTCCTGCTACAGTGAGGTCACCTCCTGCTACACTGTGGTCACCTCCTGCTACACTGGAGTCACCTCCTGTTACACTGAGGTCACTTCCTGCTACACAGTGAGGTCATCTTCTTCTACACACTGAGGTCACTTCCTGCTACACTGAGGTCACCTCCTGCTATACTGAGGTCACTTCCTGTTACACAGTGAGGTCATCTTCTGCTACACACTGAGGTCACTTCCTGCTACACTGAGGTCACCTCCTGCTACACTGAGGTCACCTCCTGATACACTGAGGTCACTTCCTGCTACACTGAGGTCACCTCCTGATACACTGAGGTCACTTCCTGCTACACTGAGGTCACCTCCTGCTACACTGAGGTCACTTCCTGCTTTACACTGAGGTCACCTCCTGCTACACTGAGGTCACTTCCTGCTACACTGAGGTCACCTCCTGATACACTGAGGTCACTTCCTGCTACAGTGAGGTCACCTCCTGCTACACTGTGGTCACCTCCTGCTAGACTGGAGTCACCTCCTGCTACACTGAGGTCACCTCCTGCTATACTGAGGTCACTTCCTGTTACACAGTGAGGTCATCTTCTGCTACACACTGAGGTCACTTCCTGCTACACTGAGGTCACCTCCTGCTACACTGAGGTCACCTCCTGCTACAGTGAGGTCACCTCCTGCTACAGTGAGGTCACCTCCTGCTACACTGGAGTCACCTCCTGCTACACTGAGGTCACCTCCTGCTACACTGAGGTCACCTCCTGCTACATTGAGGTCACCTCCTGCTACAGTGAGGTCACCTCCTGCTACACTGGAGTCACCTCCTGCTACACTGAGGTCACCTCCTGCTACACTGAGGTCACCTCCTGCTACACTGGAGTCACCTCCTGCTACACTGAGGTCACCTCCTGCTACACTGAGGTCACCTCCTGCTACAGTGAAGTCACCTCCTGCTACAGTGAAGTCACCTCCTGATACAGTGAAGTAATCTCCTGCTATACTGAAGTCAAAAGGCATACATTACTATGTGGTTGGAAATTGTGTATTCCAAATACCGTATATTTTCTTACGGTAAGACAAATTTCCACCTTGAAAACAAAGGGAAACGATTTTAGGTTCACTGGCTCTTTAAGGGACCACTTGTAGTGACGTGTTCTGTCATACGTTTACAGAGATGGAGAATGACACGTCAGAGATAGAGAGACAGAGAGTGAGAAAGACATAGAGACACAAAGCGAGAGAGACAGAGAGGGAGAGAGAGACTACCCCCCCCCCCACACACACACCGAATATTTCCCATGAGAACCGGAGGCAGGAAGCCAGAGTGGAATGAAGTGAAATGAACACACTATGTGTGTGTGTGTGTGTGTGTGTGTGTGTGTGTGTGTGTGTGTGTGTGTGTGTGTGTGTGTGTTTGTGTTTATAAAAACGCAAATACTTTTCATCTTTAACGCCTCCCTCAGGACCACCAAAAAGCTGACCTCTCTCTCTCTCTCTCTCTCTCTCTCTCTCGCTCTCTCTCTCTCTCTGTCTGTCTAGCACTCTCTCTCTGTATCTCTGTCTCTCTCTCTCTCTCTCTCGCTCTCTTTCTCTCTCTCTCTCTCTCTCTCTCTCTGTCTCTGTCTCTGTCTCTGTCTAGCACTCTCTCGCTGTATCTCTGTCTCTCTCTCTCTCTCTCTCTCTCTCTCTCTTTATCCCTCTTCCTCTCAGACACAGCAGCTACAACAGCTGGATTGGAGGAGCTAACAGCTAGTTCTGGAGCTAACAGTTAGCCTGGAGCTAACAGCTAGACCCAAAAACCTGGTGGTCCTTTCATTAAAGTTCCAAGCTCTATTTGATTCATTAAACATCTTAAAGACAGTGATATGAAGCTGCCTGTGTGGGAGGGGTTTGAATCCTGGATGGGAAAGGTTTTCCACAACAGAACGACATTTGGTTTGGTTTGAATAAAGCGAGTAAATAATACATTCTTGGTTAATTTTGACTTTCTGATCAGATTTGGAATAAGTGGAACGATGTGGATCCATGTTAAATATAATGATAACAATGATAATGATGACGATAATGAAAATATAATTTGATGATAACGATAATGATAATAATAATAAAAAAATTATGATTATTCTATCATTATAATTATAATAATAATAATTATTATTATTATAATTACAATAGGGTGCCTTGCACTTGCCTTGCCCCCCTAATGATACTGATATTAATGATAATAATCATTTTAATCATAATAATAATATATTAATGATGAGGGTGTTGACTGGCCTGTTGAACTCCAAGATGTCTTCTATGTTGCAGAACAGGGCGCTGACCTGCTCCGCCTTCAGAGGCAGGGCGGATCCCCAGTCCACAATACAGCCCAGATAGTCCTGGACCAGAGAAACAGACAAAGAGGGAGAGAGAAGATTTCATTGTCACCAGGACATAGTTTCATAAACATGTGATACGTTTTGACTGACCTAAAACACTTACCCCATGTTCTATGTGCGTTCTGGTGAGTGTAAATGTGTGTGTGTGTCTTCATGTGTGTTTGTGTTGGCTCAAAGGCATTCACGCTTGGACAGAAAGGAAACCGCCCAGAACATACACACACAATGGCACACACAATGGTACACACCCATAACCCCCCCCCCCCCCACACACACACACACAAACACACACAAACACACACACTCACAGGAATACAGAAATGCACAAACAAACACACACACAAAAGCACATTCAGACACTCAGACACAAGTTAAGATGACACAATCTGCAGGTTAGTTGGCACAAAGACATTCAGATCTGGCTAGAAAGGAAACCGCCAACAACACATACATACTCCCACCACACACACAAATACACACACACACACACACACACTCCCACCACACACACACACACCACACACGCACACACACACACACAATCCCACCACACACACTGCCCTCCCAACCCCACCTCTACGATGCTCTTCAAGTCTCTGACGTAGGCCTGCTCCGTCTCTACGATCTCTAACACCACCCTCTGCAGTCGTGTCAACAGAAGGGGCGGGGCTAGGGGCACAGGGGGCGTGGCTATGGTCACTGGGGGCGGGGCTATTGGTACAGGGGAAGCAGCCAGAGGTGTGAGATCCAGGCTGATGTCGGAGCCCTTCCTCTTCGGTGTGGAGGAGGAGGAGCAGGAGGAGGAGGAGGAGCAGCTGTCGGTGGCCACAGTGCCGTAGGGCAGGGAGGAGGAGGAGGAGGAGGAGGACAAGGTGAGGGAGGCGGGCCGATCGCTGTCCGAACACACCGTGTTGACGGACGTACACGAGGACGATGACATCATCCCACCCACCACTCCGCCCAGCGCTGAGGCTGAGGAGGGGCGTCTGGCTGCTGAGTAAACAAACACACAAACAAACAAACAACAGGTGCTTACTTCAAATGGCAATCAACAATAAACAAAACTACTAGATAAACAACAAACAATAGGTCAGTACGATAAACAATTTACAATTCTTATAGATAAACAACATAAACAAGAAGCAATACTAGATAAATAGACTTTCAATAAACAATACTATTTGACAAATAAGATAAACAATAAACAGCACTTCTAGATGAACAACATAAATCAAATACCGTATTTTCCGCACTATAAGGCGCACTTAAAAGCCGGTAATTTTCTCAAAAAACGACAGTGTGCCTTATAATCCGGAGCGTCTTATATATGGATCAATTGGTTAATTGGTTGATCCATACTGGTTGTAAACGGCGCTCTGTCAAAATGTTTCAGTATGAAAAACCAATAAAAACAATTTAATAATAATAATAAAATGTTTCACTACGACTACGATAAAGCCACACCGCTTGCAGCATTACGGCTATCGTAGTCAGTGCACACAGCATTTTACTGCGCTTACTCACGGAAGGTCACACTATACGATCACAGAGCCAGGAAATCGGGCGGAAGACTGGCCACACTACAAGATTCGAGGGTGCGATGCTCTACTTTGTATCATTCACGTTTGCAAGATATTTAAACAATCGAAGGTTTGGAACTGCGTAATTGTGTTTTACTTTTTTGTCATAAAGGTTCTGTAATATTTTTATGTTGTAGCTGTTAAATGACGGGACCGATTTAACATGACGGGTACTTTATTCGAGCGTCCATTTCCTTGTGACACACAAACGATACATCTCGCGCCTCACCCTTCACATATGCAAATGAGGTGTCATCTGACCAATCACAGTAACCCATCTATCTGTAGGATATTACATCTCCCTTCTTTTGTAATAAACAATGAGCATAACTAACACGCCTAACAGTGGCTCATAAACAAATACCAGAGGTAATAACAGGTAAGTCCAGTAACTGTAATAACTGCTTTTCAGACATATCCTATAAGTAAAAGGTAGGTTATCAAGGTTATTGTTTTGTAATAAACAATGAACATAACTAACACGCATAACAGTGGCTCTATAACAAATACCAGAGGTAATAACAGATAAGTAAGCTTTTCAGACATATCCTATAAGTAAAAGGTAGGTTATCAACAGGTAACTTCAGTGTTCACTTTACATACATGTTTCCTTTTTTTTTTTTTTTTTATTAAACGCTACACTTTAATATCACAGGTCCATCACTTGTCTCGGCTTCACCAGACGCCCAGACCTAGTGTGGGCATATGGCGCTGGCCCATCACTGGCAAGGCCCCCAGTGTTAGTGGTGTCCGTAGGTAGGTTCTCAGACACCGGAGTGTCTGGCCTGCCATTCATTACAGCTGTGTGTTCTGGCGCAGGAGTATCAGACCTGTCACTCACTTCAGCGGTGTGTTCTGGTGTAGGTTCCTTGGTCGGTAGGAGGTGGCGGCGGTTGCGGCGGTAGGTCTGACCCTCACTAGTGCTGATGTGGTACGATCTGTCAGTATGTGCCGGTTGCATGATGGTTGCAGGTCTCCACAGTCCATTATCCTGCCGGTAACGTATATTGTCCCCAGCCCGCAGAGTTGACAGCGGCCTGGCGCTCCGCTTGTAGTACCGGCGTTGCTGGTGTTGCATGTGTTCCCGCCTCCTTCTGGCGGCGGTTGGGCTGATGACCTGGGGTTGTAGTTGCGCTGCTGTGGTAGGAAGGATGGATCTCAGCCTGCGGCTGTTGAGCAGCTGGGCCGGTGATTTGAAACCGTCCACTGGAGTGTTCCGGTATTCCAGTAGGCTGAGGTACGGGTCCTTCTTTTCTGCCCGTGCCTTGTCCAGTATAATCTTGGCTGTCTGGACAGTTTTTTCTGCGAGCCCATTGCTTTGGGGGTAGTGCGGGCTTGTCGTTGTGTGTTTGAAATCCCATGTGTTTGCAAAGTTCTTAAAGTCCTGTGAGCTGTATTGTGGGCCATTATCCGAGATCACCTTCTCGGGGATGCCATTACGGGAGAACATGGCTTTCAGTTTTCGGATTACCGCTGATGAAGTAGTGGAATACAGCCTCTCGATCTCGAAGTACCTGCTGTAGTAATCCACCGATACAACATAGTCTTCTCCATTCCATGCAAACAGGTCAGTTGCAATGACCTGCCATGGTCTGTCGGGGATTTCATGAGATAGCATTGGCTCTTTTGGGTTTGACTTCCTGTGTTGCAGGCAGATGGTGCACTTTTCCACCATGGCCTCTATTTCTCTCCCCATTCCTGGCCAGAAAAGGATGTCTCTCGCTCGTAGTTTGCTCTTTTCCATGCCTAGGTGCGGAGTGTGTATTGCTGTAAGCATGCTCGGAGAGAGTGTGGGACTATGATCTTTTCCCCTTTGAATAGGATTCCGTCCATCTCTGATATTTCATCCCTGTGGGTCCAGTATTCGGCAGTGGTGGGTGAGCATTTCTTCCTGGTTTCAGGCCACCCAGACAGTACAGACTCTTTCAGCATGGTGAGCTGAGGATCCTGTTCAGTGGCTGTTCTGATGTCTGTAAGCTTTCTGTCGCTCACAGGGAGGTTGCTGATAACCGTGTGGACTTGCGTATCCATGCCCTCACTCAGAGTGTGGTCGTTGCAGGCTAATGACTTCCTGGAGAGTGTGTCTGCGACAGGGATGCGTTTACCTGGGCGGTGGATGATGGTGATGTCATACTTCTGCAGCTGCAGGATCATCCGTTGTAAGCGTGGTGGGGCCGCTGCGAGGGGCTTTCTCATAATTGATTCCAATGGCTTGTGATCGGACTCGACGACAACCTGGCGCCCGTAGACATACTGGTGAAAACGCTTACATCCAAAGAGAACAGCGAACAGTTCCTTCTCAATTTGAGCATAGTTTTCTTCTGTGGCTGTGAGTGATTTTGAAGCGTAGGCGACGGGCTTTTCTTCTTGCAGGAGCACAGCCCCCAAACCACTTTTAGACGCGTCGACCTGGAGCCTCAGCTCCTTGCTTGGGTCAAAGTAGGTGAGCACAGGTCCTGGCTCCCGTGTGATGAGGTCCTTCATTTGCTGGAAGGAGGAGTTGTGTGTTTCATCCCACACAAATTCGATGCTTTGCTTCAGTAGCTGGCGGAGGGGTGCGTTTATTTCAGACAGACTTGGGGCAAATCGAGCCAGGTAGTTCACCATCCCCATAATGGTCTCCAGTTCGGCTTTGTTCTGGGGTGGCTCCATCTCTTTTACAGCTTTCACCTTGTCAGGGTCTGGCTTGATACCTTCTCGTGTGAGCCTGTGTCCAAAGTATTTGACCTCTGAGACGCAGATCCTGCTCTTCTCGGGGTGGAGCCGTACACCTCTCTCTCTGGTCCTCTCCAGCATGGCCCGCAGGTTAGCGTCGTGTTCCTCTCTGGTTCGCCCGTAGACCAGGATATCGTCAACTATTGCAGCGACGCCTTTCAGGCCCTCATACGTCTCGTCTATTTTTCTCTGAAACTCATCCTGGGCTGATACGATGCCGAAAGGAAGGCGGAGGAACCTGTATCGGCCGAACACAGTGTTGAACGTCGTAAGCATGGATGAATCCTTGGTTAGTTTAATGGCCCAATAGCCTGACCTTGCGTCCATGACGCTGAAAAACTGTGCGCCTGCCAGTCTTGGGGTGACATCCTCCAGAGTGGGGAGTGGGTAGTGAGGTCTTTTTATAGCTTTGTTTAGCTCGCGGGGATCTAGGCATACTCTCAGTTTACCTGTATGTGGCTTCTCTACTACCACCAGTGCATTCACCCAGTCTGTAGGCTCAGTCACTTTCGCGATGATTTCGGCCCCTTCCATCTCATCGAGCTCGTCCTTCAGGCGGCTGCGGAGGGTGAACGGGATTCTCCGTGGTGGGCACACGACGGGTGTGGCTGTGGGGTCCAGGCGTATGCTGCATTCACCTGGGAACTGTCCAACGCCCTGGAACACATCTGCAAATTCCTCCCTCACATCACAGCCTTCTGTTTGAGTTGCATTTACAGACAAAACTAGTTTAATGAGGTCCATATCAATACATGCTCTCAGTCCTAATACAGGTGGAGCTTTGGTGGTGACTATGTAGAACTCCAGTGTCATAGCAGTTCCTTTGTATATACAGCTTAGGTTGCATGTCCCTTTTACATCAAGTGGCTCACCACCATATCCTGTGAGGCGGCGGGTTGTGGGCTTCATGTCTGCCTTGCTAAACAGTTTGTGAAATCTTTGAGCTGGGATTATGTTGACTTGGGCACCGGTATCTAACT
>NC_136936.1:8434649-8439649 GCF_949987615.1 Pollachius pollachius | reverse complement strand
ACTGTTACTGTGATGAAGGACTTGGAGACTGTTACTGTGATGAAGGGCTTGGAGACTGTTACTGTGATGAAGGACTTGGAGACTGTTACTGTGATGAAGGACATGGAGACTGTTACTGTGATGAAGGACTTGGAGACTGTTACTGTGATGAAGGACTTGGAGACTGTTACCGTGATGAAGGACTTGGAGACTGTTACTGTGATGAAGGACTTGGAGACTGTTACTGTGATGAAGGACTTTAAGACTGTTAGTGTGATGAAGGGCTTTGAGACTGTTACTGTGATGAAGGACTTGGAGACTGTTACTGTGATGAAGGACTTTAAGACTGTTACTGTGATGAAGGACTTGGAGACTGTTACTGTGATGAAGGGCTTGGAGACTGTTACTGTGATGAAGGACTTTAAGACTGTTACTGTGATGAAGGACTTTAAGACTGTTACTGTGATGAAGGACTTGGAGACTGTTACTGTGATGAAGGGCTTGGAGACTGTTACTGTGATGAAGGACTTGGAGACTGTTACTGTGATGAAGGACTTTAAGACTGTTACTGTGATGAAGGACTTGGAGACTGTTACTGTGATGAAGGGCTTGGAGACTGTTACTGTGATGAAGGACTTGGAGACTGTTACTGTGATGAAGGACTTTAAGACTGTTACTGTGATGAAGGACTTTAAGACTGTTACTGTGATGAAGGACTTGGAGACTGTTACTGTGATGAAGGACTTGGAGACTGTTACTGTGATGAAGGGCTTGGAGACTGTTACTGTGATGAAGGGCTTGGAGACTGTTACTGTGATGAAGGACTTGGAGAGTGTTAAACTGATACAGATTATGAGACCTGGTGACCCCAATAAAGTGGTCTCTTCTACCCTAGTTTCTGCCTCTTCCGTTTGTTAACACTAGGCCACCATGTGACTCTGTGTCCTGAACATCTGATACATACAGCAAATTAAGCAGGGCAAGACCTTTGGGAAACGACTCTCATTGGCTGTCAAAATGATCATGCGCACGAGACGCACCGCCAGTGCAAAAAGGTGAATCGGGTATATTCTTATTCTTAACATCGGTGGGTTTATACAGCTGCCACTATATATACCGATTTACAGAAGGCCGCTTAGCAATTGTTCCATTCCATTTTAGATCACGTTTGTTTCGCCACAGGTCTGTTTTTGTAGAAGAACTGTCCCATGAAAAATGCTCGCTTTCGCATGTAAATCAAGCCCTCTTCTAAAGCACTATATGACTGTTGACTTACAATGGATTCCAGTTTCCTGCCAATTTAACCCTTCAGCCTTCCCTTTGACCTCCCTAACCCCACCAGTGTTGGCTTGACCTCCTTACCTACTGACCTGGTCAGCTCTGTTCTCCAGGTCATCTACAGCTGCCACTTCCTGGCTTGTCTTTTCAGGAGGTCACATAATCCGGTTTGTTCACAACATGGCTTTCACAAGTATCTTCCAGTTACAGTTACAACCCAATAAATACCATATATATATATATATATACATATATATTATGGCGATGATACCCAATTATAAATCTCTGTTGAATTAAATGGCACCAAAGCTATTTGCTCACTCACAAATTGTCTATGGGAAGTCAATAGATGGATGAATATGAACTTTGTAAAGCTTATTGAGGACAAAACTGAAATCCTCTTACTTGGCCAACAACAAAATGGATATGCTTTCAAAAAGCCTCTGGAATCCAACTCCCTTGATAAGTCCAAGGTTACAAGTCTCGGTGTTATCCTAGAATCTGATCTGAGTTCCCACATTAGCCAGGTGAACAAGACGCCCTTTCTTCATCCGGAAACATTTCCAGGATGCGTCGGTTTTTAACTGGATGAGAAGGATGAGAAAAACTGATTCACGCTTTTATCTCAAGTAGACTTGACAGCGGCAATGCATTCTTGACTGGCCTCCCAAATAGATATAACTAGACTAAACTGTTGAAAAGATTACCTCAAGAAATCAGGGAAGCGAGCTCAGTACATTTAATTTAACGGCAGTTAAAAACCTATCTCTTCGATTTTGCTTTAACTTAGAATTTGTAAGACAAAGGAATAGCTTTTAAACTATTCCTCTCTCCAAGGATTTTATTTTATTGATCAAATATGTCTTCTTTAGTTTTTTAAACATATGCTCCTTTTCCTTCTTTTGCTCTGTATTGTACAGCACTTTGCTGATGTTTTAGAAGTTTTTAATTATTCATCTGTTTCTTTCTTTCTTTGCACAGTATTGTACAGCCCTTTTGTTCATTTTCCTATGATGCATTCAAACCGATACATTAAAGGAGAAGATTCTTAATTTGTAATTTCACAAACCCAGGTACCATGCATTTAATTGGATCTCTGTATTTAACCATCACTAGCAGCGGTAGGAGCATTCAACCATCACAAAATGCACTAAAGAGCATTCAACTATCACTAGTTGCACTAGGAGCATTTCACCATCACTAGCAGCAGGTATTTAGTTACAGATGGTTAGTTAAGGTGTTATGTTAGAGATGGTTAGTTTAGGTATTAAGTTAGAGATGGTAGTTTATGTGTTAGGTTAGAGGTTGTTAGTTTAGGTATCAAGTTAGAGATGCTTAGTTTAGGTATTAGGTAGGATATGAATAGTTTAGGTAGGTTACAGATGGTTAGTTTAGGTATTAGGTTCGATATGGTAAAGTTTAGATATTAGGCTAGAGATAGTCAGTTAAGGTGGTTAGAGGTATTAGTTAAAGATGGTTAGTGTAGATATTCGGTTAGAGATGGTTAGTCGATGTAAGGTAAGAGATGGTTAGTTTTGGTATAAGGTAAGATATGGTTAGTTTAGGTATTAGGTAAGAGGTGTTTGGTATAAGCACCAGGGTAGAGATGGTTAGTATAAGGGAAAACTAAATCTACATAGGAAAACTGAATTATTCCAAAAAGTCAATTTGAGGTAAGGTCATATGAGCAAACACCAAAAATATTCTAATTTGAAACAAACAAAGCTCTATCCATCATTCTCTCCAACCAGCCCTCCATCTGTCCATCTTGTTAGGGTATGATGTGTACAACAAGTTACCAGACAGACAGAGAGCAGAATGTTTGGATCATTACACTGACAGATGAAACTTTATAGCAGTTACTGACTTCAGAGAGCGAGCGAGAGAGAGAGGGAGAGAGAGAGAGAGAGAGAGAGAGAGAGGGAGAGAGAGAGAGACAGAGAGAAAGAGAGAGAGGGGGGGAGAGAGAGAGGGGGAGAGAAAGCGAGAGAGGGCGAGAGAGAGAGGGGAGAGAGAGAGAGGGCGAGAGAGAGAGGGGGGGAGAGAGAGAAAGAAAGAAAGAAAGAAAGAAGGGAGGGACACAGAGAAAGAGTCCCTTAAAACCTCCAGACAATGGTCTGACCCCCTACCAAACACACAAACACAGACACACACACACCCACACACACCCACACACACACACACACACACACACACACACACACACACACACACACACACACACACACAAACACAAACACAGACACACACACAGGGAGAAATACCAGCCAAACATGACTCATCATTCAGGTGTGCGTGTCTGTCTCGTGGGTGCGCTAGATGAGGTGACGTCATATAATTACCGCCAGAGATAACGGCGTGTTCAGCTCCTACGAATAAACAATTAGTGCAAGAACATACCAAGCTTGTGTTGTGATGTTCAATCAAATAAACCAAACTTATTGGGCTCATCATGGAGCCCAATAAGTTGTAATAGACGAGGAGGGTGTGCGAGTTCCATACCTTGAGACATGGAATATATGGGAGGTCTGGATGTATCTGTCCGAATACCAGTCATAAAGTCCGTTCCTCTCCTACTTGTTGGACAACAAGTCCTGGAGCCGCTGCTTGAAGATCCAAAACAGGCCCGGCAACTCTGATCGCTGCGGTCTAACGGTCTCGATCAGTCGAGATCATTCATCGATATCGGAGGAAAATGTAACAGATATCTCCAACGGACAACCGTTGGAGAGAAGAAACGACCCGTAGCCTCAAATGGTTCAAGAACTTTAGTCAGTCAATCCTCCCCGCGACGCATGCGCGGTCCATGTCGAAAAGTCCCGAGAATTGTTTGACTCGTTGTCCTTGTCGTCCAACTGTAGAACAACATTATGGGTTGGGTAAGGTTAGGTTTTGTGTTGGACTAGGTAGGGTAAGTTGGTTAGGTATGTTTAGCCGAGCAACCCTTTGGTCTCTCGTCTGGCTCCGCGCGTCTGTTCCGCGGAGACGCGCTTAATTGATGGAATTCTCTGCCAGGGGTGGCGCGCACCCGGTAGGAACAGATGTGGCCAGAGACTCTGTGTGTGTGTGTGTGTGTGTGTGTGTGTGTGTGTGTTTGTGTGTGTGTGTGTGTGTGTGTGTGTGTGTGTGTGTGTGTGTGTGTGTGTGTGTGTGTGTGTGTGTGTGTGTGTGTGTGTGTGTGTGTGTGTGTGCTTTCCCTGTATAAAGTGTGCCTATAGTATATACATATATGAAATATAGATATATACATATATTTATATGCATATGGATGGATAGATGTATTGATATAGTTATAGATAACCAAGGCTGGGGATCCTCGGTCTAGGGGGGGTGGGGGGAGGAAGTGAAAAGAGCAGTAAAACCGAGAGGAAGTGGAGGTCAAAGGGCATTGTCTGTAGTGAGAGAGAGACGGATAGATAGAGAGAGAGGGAGGTAGAGAGACTACAGGTGGGCTGGAAAGAGAGAGACTACAGGTGGGCTAGAGAGAGAGAGAGAGAGAGAGAGAGAATACAGGTGGGCTGAAGAGAGAGAGGGCATTTTAATTTGAAAAGCCCTATATTTAATCAAAAAAAATCGGTATGTTGTCCTCTCAACCCAGCCGTCCTTTCAGGACCTGAGTTGGATCTACAGATCAACTTCCATGCAGCAGTTTTCTTGTTAGCCAAGTTTTAGCCAATTTTAGTGTGATAAAATGTAATTCATTATTGTGCGGACTGGCTTGGTTTTGGCAGAGTGTTTTGGGG
>NC_136936.1:8412149-8429649 GCF_949987615.1 Pollachius pollachius | reverse complement strand
CAGGTCAATACAACAATAACCAGGGACACGCAAACATTTAACTGCTAAAGAAATTACCCTTAATGTTGAAGTTGAAGTTCAAATTCTTTATTTAGTCAAATGCACAACAAACATGCAGCATTTAGCAGTCACTGATGGCAATGAAATTCAAGTTTTTCAAGTGCAAGCTCTCCTCGACAGTGCAGGTACTAAGTAGTCAAATAAATACAATAGAATACTGTGCATCTAAATTATTGTGTGTACGTTTGGGAGATTGGGGGGGGGGGGGTCATTGGGATTATCACAGTCCAGAGTTCAATAGTCTTGTGCCTATTATTCTTTAATATTATATATATATATATTGTAATTTAAGAAGTTGAAGCTATGAAGGCTGAGCGCACTAATAATCAGGATCTTGTCATTTTGAAATGTCTAAATCTGGATCAGGGTGATCCTATCCTACACTTTAGTGAAATACTAAAACACAGTTTGATTAGTCGATCTGAACCTCGATCTATGAACCCAAATATGATTGATTCATGGAGGTTTAAATTCTCAGGCCCAGATTACATCTAGCAGTTGATGACATGATACAATCTGCTTTCACCCGAATTAACTATTTACAGGACTTAATCAGATTAATTTTTGATCAAATCCTATTTGAAGCCTACCTGCTATATTTTTTACAAAGTATGATATTAAGGAGTTACAGCATTATAGCATTGTGGGGAATGGCAGATATGAAACAACTAATATACACTGCAAGTGTGTTTATATTGTAGGTTTTTTATGATGGGGTTTTCTCATAAAACGGACCTCTGATAGCTACTGCCCTCTGCTGGCCACTGTTAGTAACAGGCGGCTAAAGGTGATCAGGAATACAGCCGGGGGGAAAACATTACCACGCTCCCCTCCGCCCGACCAGCTAAGAAACCCCCAGGTGACACAGAGATTTAGAGAGGTCCATTTTTATTGAAGAGAATATTCAGAGGTCAGTACAACGATAATAAGGGACACAAACATTTAATGATTTGTCTGTTTGAAGCATTAGAAAAAAAATCACATTTAAATGTGTTTATGAGATTAATTTCAAAATTATTGTTCAAACGTGAGAATATCGTTTATATGAATCAGAGTGGTGTCCACAACACTGACAAATCATTTACATTCATATTGTTCATTGAGAAAAAAAAAAAACAGATTAAGATTCTATTAAAAGCAATGAGAAACAGTTTTAAAAGAGCATTTCACAACATCCTTCAGGTCTGTAGCCCATAGAAGCTAGGGCTGATTAACCGATAAAAGAAATTCAGATAAAAAAATAAAAAAAGGTTCCTTCTTAAGCGTTTGTTTGCAGAAATATTATTCTATTTCACAGAATAATAAATTAAAGTTTATCTCTGGCTCGTTCTACACGGGCATGCCCGCAAGCTAGGGTTAGAGGTCATAACAAGATCGCGTTAACAGCTTTCATTTCTAAATAGTACCTGAGAAACACACGTGGGCTTAGAGTTCAAGCCCATTTAAAGCAGAACAAGTGCCTCCATGACAGGTCTAGAGGAAGAACACACATCAGGCTTACATTGACAAAAGTGGAAGGTGGATCCATCCTGTTTCAGAGTAGTGGTAGTTCTAGTGGGAGTAGCAGTAGTATGTTGGCAGTTTCACACAAATGAAGAAAAACTCTGAACTCATTGAGATCATTTCTATCACCGGAGCCCAGGAGACCATCTGAGCTCAGGGCCGAGCGTGAAGCCAGGCCCTGGCATTACACCTTGCCCGTCCTGGGGCTCTCTGGGATGGACAGAGACTCCAGGGATGAGTGCTCTCCCTGCTGGGGCAGCAGCTCCTCCTTGTCGCTGTGGAGGGAGTCCAGATCAGGTCAGTACAAAGTTCTGTCGGCTCCTTTCGGTACGGGTTCAGGGTAAGTGGCGTGTGTTTGAGGTGCTGCGTGCGTTTGAGGCGCTGCGTGTGATTGGGTGACTGACCTGATTGTGGTGCTTCGGCGTATGACTTTGTTGCGGTGGAGGGTGATCATGACCAGACCGGTCAGAACCAGAACAGAGATCACCGCCAGGGTACCAACGAGGAAGAATGCTGGAGGACCATGCAGAAAGACAGAGAAGGTCAAATATTGTGGTAGATATGATATTAGGGTATATTCAGGTTAATTTTTTGTATCATTATGCCCTTGTGATGTATAGCTGTATTCTTCCTGTATAGTTAAGAATTTGACTTTTCTTTTACAATAAAAAACATACATACATACATACATACATACATACATACATACATACATACATACATACATACATACATACATACATACACTAGAGTAGATATCAGGATAGACATCAGGGTATATATGCACTAGGGTACACATCTGGGTATATCTATACTAGGGTACAAAACAGAGTATATATATATATATATATATACACATCCAGGGTACACATCAGGGTATTTGCCACCTGGAGAGCGGTCTCTTCCTCCAACGTTCCCCTGGGCATCCTGACCTGTGTGACCTGTGAACCAGAGAGAGGTCAGAGTTAACAGTTCATCGGGGCCGGGTCGACACTAGGGGTCAGAGGTTAAGGGGGTTCGAGGCCATCAGAGGTCAAGGGTTAAAGGTCATGGGTACCTCGCCCGTCACACTTGGACATGCAGTCATCCAGTGTCTCGTAGCGGTTCTTGTTGCCCTTGCAACCTCCGTAGATGAAGGAGTGGCAAGAGCCGGTGCTCGGCTGGTAGAAGAAGCGAGGGAAGGCTGCGCGACACGGACCCGGCTCAGGGCCCTTAAGGCAGTGGTCTAGAGGTCAGAGGTCAGAGGTCAAGGTTAGCCCTGATATTGATACATTATGCTCAGTGCCCTCACCATCCTCTGTCGCTCCTGGCTTACCTTTGCTGTCCTGGGGTTCCATTGGAATCATTTTGCCTTTGGATTTTTTGGGAGACGGCAACACAGTGACTATTATGGGATGAGAGAGCACAGGACACTTACTATACATACCACAACACATCCCTTTACAGAGACACACAGACAAAGAGACAAATAGACAGAGAGCCCAAGACAGAGAGACTTGTGTTTGTGAGAGTGAGTGAGACCCAGAGAGGTAGTGAGGTAGGTTCTACCTGTGCAGGCGTCCATGCAATTCTCCTGGCTGCCGTAGTTGTTCTTGTTGCCCCTGCATCCCCCATAGATGAATGATTGACAGGTGTGTGTGCTGCCGTTGTAGTACCATCTAGGCAGAGCCGCACGGCACGGTCCCACCGCTGGCACCGCCCCACAGCGATCTGGAGGTCAGAGGTCAGGGTTAGGACAGGATATGACCTCATTGTCTGCAGTTATATATATTATTATATTCATAACTATCTCTCTATATACAGTGGGGCAAAAAAGTTTTTAGTCAGCCATCAATTGTGCAAGTTCTCCCACTTAAAAAGACGAGAGAGTCCTGTAATTTTCATAATAGGTAAACCTCAGCTATGAGAGACAAAATGAAAAAAAAAAAACAGAAAATCACATTGTCTGATTTTTTAAGAATTTATTTGCAAATTATGGTGGAAAATAAGTATTTGGTCACCTACAAACCAGCAAGATTTCTGGCTGTCACAGACCTGTAACTTCTTCTTTAAGAGGCTCCTCTGTCCTTCACTTGTTACCTGTATTAATGGCACCTGTTTGAACTCCTTAGTATAGTAGTATAGTATATACTTCAGTATAAAAGACACCTGTCCACAACCTCAAACAGTCACACTCCAAACTCCACTATGGCCAAGACCAAAGAGCTGTCAAAGGACACCAGAAACACAATTGTAGACCTGCACCAGGCTGGGAAGTCTGAATCTGCAATAGGTAAGCAGCTTGGTGTGAAGAAATCAACTGTGGGAGCAATTATTAGGAAATGGAATACATACAAGACCACTGATAATCTCCCTCGATCTGGGGCTCCACGCAAGATCTCACCCTGTGGGGTCAAAATGATCACAAGAACGGTGAACAAAAATCCCAGAACCACACGGGGGGACCTAGTGAATGACCTCCAGAGAGCTGGGACCAAAGTAACAAAGGCTACCATCACTAACACACTACGCCGCCAGGGACTCAAATCCTGCAGTGCCAGACGTGTGCCCCTGCTAAAGCCAGTGCATGTCCGGGCCCGTTTGAAGTTTGCTAGAGAGCATTTGGATGATCCACGACAGGATTGGGAGAATGTCATACGGTCAGATGAAACCAAAACAGAACTTTTTGGTAAAAACTCAACTCGTCGTGTTTGGAGGAGAAAGAATGCTGAGTTGCATCCAAAGAACACCATACCTACAGTGAAGCATGGGGGTGGAAACATCATGCTTTGGGGCTGTTTTTCTGCCAAGGGACCAGGACGTCTGATCCGTGTGACGGAAAGAATGAATGGGGCCATGTATCGTGAGATTTTGAGTGAAAACCTCCTTCCATCAGCAAGGGCACTGAAGATGAAACGTGGCTGGGTCTTTCAGCATGACAATGACCCCAAACACACCGCCCGGGCAACGAAGGAGTGGCTTCGTAAGAAGCATTTCAAGGTCCTGGAGTGGCCTAGCCAGTCTCCAGATCTCAACCCCATAGAAAATCTTTGGAGGGAGTTGAAAGTCTGTGTTGCCCAGCGAAGGCCCAAAAACATCACTGCTCTAGAGGAGATCTGCATGGAGGAATGGGCCAAAATACCAGCAGCAGTGTGTGAAAACCTTGTAAAGACTTACAGAAAACGTTTGACCTCTGTCATTGCCAACAAAGGGCATGTAACAAAGTATTGAGATGACCTTTTGTTATTGACCAAATACTTATTTTCCACCATAATTTGCAAATAAATTCTTTAAAAATCAGACAATGTGATTTTCTAGATTTTTTTTTTTCATTTTGTCTCTCATAGCTGAGGTATACCTATGATGAAAATTACAGGCCTCTCTCATCTTTTTAAGTGGGAGAACTTGCACAATTGGTGGCTGACTAAATACTTTTTTGCCCCACTGTATGTATATATAGTAATGAATTCTCTCTCTCTATATATATATATATATATATATATATATGAATTCTCTCTCTATATATATATATATATAGTAATGAATTCTCTCTCTCTCATACTGATGCCAATTTTCTGTTGGTACCTACGTGCAAAATCCTCTTCAGAAATCTCTGGTAGAGGGACATCGGAGGAATGAGGAACTGGAGACAGAGAGAGACAGAGAGACAGCGAGACAGAGAGCGAGAGAGTCACACAGAAAGAAAGACAGAGAGACACAGAGGCAGAGAGAGGGACCGAGATTGAGAGAGTGGAATTTCATCATTGTCTGTTCCGTATACCAGATGCCACTAGAAGGAAGGAATATGTAGATGAGCAAATATGCAGGTGTGGTTCATTTAGATGCGGGACGAGTCTTGTCTAGTCTCCATACAGGTCTGTATGTGTGCGTGTGCATCGTGAGGAGCTGTGATTGGTTATCGTCATGGTAACAGTGTTATGAAGAGATGGGTTACCAGGCTCCTCAGCGGGGGCTGTTGGATATGATCCATGGACGGGACGGGATCGGATGGTCAGCTCTGATCCTGGGACAGGGAGGACATCACCATGGTTACAGCTCACACACATGTGAATGGTGGGGGAGGAGTCATGTAGTGAGTAGGATGGGTGATGCAAGGACTGGGAGGGTTTATGTTAGGAATAGGACCGGGCGTAAAGTGAGTGGGAGGGGTTATGTAATGAGTGGGAGGGGCTTTATAGTGAGTGAGGGGCTTTATAGTGAGTGGGAGTGGTTATGTAATGAGTGGGAGGGGCTTTATAGTGAGTGAGGGGCTTTATAGTGAGTGGGAGTGGTTATGTGAAGAGTGGGAGGGGCTTTATAGTGAGTGAGGGGCTTTATAGTGAGTGGGAGTGGTTATGTAATGAGTGGGAGGGGCTTTATAGTGAGTGAGGGGCTTTATAGTGAGTGGGAGTGGTTATGTGAAGAGTGTGAAGTTAATGTGTGTTTTTGTAGACCTACATCTACTCTTCTTGATGTAGACCGTATTCTTGTGAACAAAACATTCAATAATCACCTTTATTGATTTGATATGGACAGACATTAAGTTCACATTGAACACAGTCGTAGCAGGCGGAGACACTGATCCATTACTGATCCATTACATTGTGAGGACTAAATGGAGACAGATCGATCCAAGTGACAACAATGGTAAGTCTACAGTGCATTCCTGAATTGAACATGGATTTAACCCCCCCGATATAGCCTAGGTCCACATAGTGTAGTGCACAGCGCGAACAATAGAGCATTCATTAATAGACTGGTGTGGTCTGACTGGTTTTCGTTGACTGGGTGAAGAAGGTGAATAATTCCTGGCTGCGAGAACTAAGAGGAGGAGTTCATTTGACTTCCAAAACGCCATCCAAAAAACAGTGTATTTTAGGCCATTGTAGAGTTGTGGAAATTCTTTCATTTTGACCCATTTGGCCTTTTATATGTGCGCATTTGAGTGCTAGTCTGTGCGTGTTTATGTGTGCTGCTGTTTGTGTGCGGGTGAATGTGTGTTGTATATGATCATGCGTTTGTTGACTAAACCGGTCAGACAACATGTAGAACCCACACCCGACCCTAACCCCCGTGCAAACCTTACTCACAGAAACCAACCCTCACCCAGCATTTACCCTGACACAACCATAATCCTCAGGCAACACCTGCATCTGAATGTTCTGGTCCCATACCACAACAAACATTTTCCTTAACAACATTCCTTCTCTCCCTTAGCGACATGCAAATTTCTCTCTCTGCATAGGCAGAGAGATCTATATCCCTCTCCACCCACACCCACACACACGTCGCTCTATGGCTCATTGGACTTAAAGGGTAATTAAAGGGACGAGTTGAACGTTTGTTTTGGAGCACAAAAAACGCTTTCTTCATTTGGCTGTTTTTAGCCGATAGGTAGATTGAAGAACACAGAGATTGTGACATCCGTCAACAACAAGCAAGCTCTGTGTTCGCCAATTTACTTATCGAGTCTTAAAAACAAAATGGCGTCGACGGGTGATCTACTGATGGTATTGTGTGAATAAAATGTCATTTTTAATAAACAATCTGTACACTTACAAAGTTCTCAATGCCTCGTTTTATATGTTAAGACCCTTATTATACTACCAAAGAAGTCTCGGGCTACTTTTAGCCTTTTAAGTGGTTTAAAATAGCGATTTAGCTTTTACCATAACCAGTGCCCCCATCGTTCCAAGTTTATTGCGTTTTGATAGAATCGGCTAAAAACAGCCAAATGAAGAAAGCGTCTATATGCTCCAAAACAAACCTTTCAACTCGTTATCATACAAAACATATCCCAAATCCATTTTACACCGGAATTACCCTTTAAACCTACAACCCCTAAAATGTTTCGAGTAGCTAAGCTAACAGCGAAGAGTAGGCAAACCCAATTCAGACTGAAGGAGTTGACGGTAGCATTCACAGAGCTACTGTTGCTTTAGCTACTGCGACGTGTGTGTTAGCATACCATCTGATATAGCCACGTTGGGCTTGTTTCTACAACATCATAACGCCTGCAGAATCGGTTTGTGTGTTACCTTTGACCCCCGCACAAGCATTCTCACACTCCTGCACACTCTTGAAGTTGTTTCCGTTGCCTTCACAGCCTCCGTAGATGAATTTCAGACAGCTCTGGGTGGTCACATCGTAGTAGAACCGTGGGAAGGCGGCCTTGCAGGAACCCACCGTCATAGGCCCCCTGCACTGATCTGAGAGAGAGAGAGAGAGAGAGAAAGAGTGACTACAGATAAACACTAGGGCTGGGTATCATGGCCAATTTCCTAAATCGATTCGATTCATAAGGTTCTGAATCGATTAATCACGATTCAATTCGATTCAATCTGCTCTTAAATAATGAAAATGGCTCAACTGTTGTACAAAATAGAAATGTAATTTATTTTTTCTCTTCATCTTAAACAACAGGTTTTAAGTACAAACTTGAAAATTGGACAGTTTAAACTTGAGCTGTACACAAAAGTGTCTCAAGTCTTAAAAGTGCAATTTTGAAATTAGATAGGAATTGCAAGAGAAAGTGTACTTGAACTACAACATTCCATGACTGCAAATTGCATTAAGGCATTGTTTATTAAAGGGCAAAAATAATAATAATGGCAACAAAACTATAAGAAAAAAAAGAAAAAATAGATCTCATGCCCTATGAATCGATATTGTAAGCCCTAACAAAACACACTTCCAAATCTGCTAGGAGAAAGACAACTTAGAACCAATCTTCATTGGCCCCCTGCAGTAATTAATTTATATTTAATTATAACTTGCCTACGCCTGCTATCTGTGAACAACCTCATTCAGGGGGACTCATTGTGGAAGAACGTGGGTAGGTTGAAGTCAAGCCGGGATGCTGCATCTCACACGGTAACCAGTTCATGAAGTGGTGTTAGATCTAAACATCTACAAGATAATCTCTGTAAACAAATTCTGTGTTCACTTAACTTATGTAGTGGACACTAAATAGTACACTATTGACCCGTGTTAGATATTGCTCCTTGACAGTTCATTTGTATAAAGAACCAGTGTGTGCCTGAAAGTCTCTATGGAGGAAGTGAATGACATAGAAAACCCCTTTGCATCATGGGATGTGTGCAAATAAGTGCCTATCAGTTGTATAGTAAGGTGCACTTAGAGTATTGACTAGTGACTATGTGGGGGACTAGAATTGTACACCCAAATGTCAGACAGCACTATAAAATGGTGATGCCCTAAGAAGAGCATTACGTTGGGAAGAGGTCAGAGGTCAAACCAGGATGTTAGATCTACATCGTTTCTTGAAAAAATGACATGTTTCCGTTGGGTTCTTGTAGAGTAAACTAACAGGAAGTTGGTGACCGATACTTCTTGTTAAATGTGCTCATCTAATTGGGCGGGAGTGGGAGGAGCCTTGTCTAGTCTCCATGCAGGTCTGTGTGTGTGTGTGTGTGTGTGTGTGTGTGTGTGTGTGTGTGTGTGTGTGTGTGTGTGTGTGTGTGTGTGTGTGTGTGTGTGTGTGTGTGTGTGTGTGCGCATCTTGAGGCGCTGTGATTGGTTATCGTCACGGTAACAGCATCATGAAGAGATGAGATGGGTTACCAGGATTCTTAGCGGGTGACGGTGATGGAGATGGAGCGAGGAAGGAGCGGGATCGGGGGGCCGGCTCAACCACTGGTCCTGGGACAGGGAGGACATCACCATGGTTACAGCTCACACACATACGGATGGTGTGGGAGGAGTCAGGTAGTGGGTAGGTTGGGTAATGCAAGGACTGGGAGGGTTTATGTTAGGAATAGGACAGGGCGTAAAGTGAGTGGGAGGTTTTTATGTAATGAGGGGGAGGGTCTTTATAGTGATTGGGTGGAGTGAAGTTAAGAGTGTGAAGTTAATGTGTGTTTTTGTAGACCTACATCTTCTCTTCTTGATGTAGACCGTATTCTTGTGAACAAAACATACAACAATCATCTTTATTGATTTGATGTGGTAAATTAACATTGCCTATTATTGAAACAGCCACACGACAGACATTAAGTTCACATTGAACAGTCGTAGCAGGCGGAGACACTGATCCATACGTTACTTTGTGAGGACTAAATGGAGACAGATCGATCCAAGTGACAACAATGGTAAGTCTACAGTGCATTCCTGAATTGAACATGGATTTAACCCCCCGATATAGCCTAGGTCCACATAGTGTAATGCACAGTGCGAACGATAGAGCATTCATTAATAGACTGGTGTGGTCTGACTTTGGTTTTCGTTGGCTGGGTGAAGAAGGTGCATAATTCCTGGCTGCGAGAACTAAGAGGAGTTCATTTGACTTCCAAAACGCCATCCAAAACAGTTTATTTTAGGCTGTTGTAGAGTTGTGGAACTTCATTAATTTTGACCCATTTGGCCTTTTATATGTGCGTAAGGGAGTGCAAGTCTGTGTGTGTGTTTATGTGTGCTGCTGTTTGTGTGCGGGTGATCATGCGTTTGTTGGCTAAACTGGTCAGACTCATGCAAACCGTACTCACAGAAACATACCCAAACCAGCCTTTACCCTGATACAACCCTAATCCTCAGCAACACCTGCATCTGAATGTTCTGCATAGGCAGAGATCTATAACCACACACACACACGCGCGATGGAGCAGGTCAAGGTTAGCTCCGGTTAGCATAAAGTCGAAGTCAGGCAACAGGTAGGAGTAAACACCGGTACTTTTATTATATAACTGGGACATATTACGCCAGGTCTCAACGGCACTATTTCAAATCAAATATACACACTTTTAAATACATAGTTCCAAGATCCCTGCCTACACAGACTCGTTACAAACTAAAATATAAATATAGGAAGGGAGACTAAACTGATAGATGGCAGTTACTTGTAGTACAGCTGAAGAGCACTAGTGATGGGTCGTTCGCGACCAAATCAGTTTGAATGAACAAATCTTTAGCAAGAACGAACTGAACTGATTCTTCTCTCTCGTTCGTCTCAGCCTCGACTCCTCCCAGACCCACTAGTCGCTGACTCGTTGTTCGTTCACTGACTGAGTGGTGAAGGGGGAAGAGGCTTAATGAGCGAGTGTACGATAATACGATTAAACATCAGTGAAATGGTAAATGCATGCTGTCTCTGTACTTTCTGTGTCATGCCAGATTAATCAAATATTTGAATGTCTCGTAAATCTGGCTTGTTCTTTCATGGTTCGTTCTCCACCCAGCACCCCCACCATCAATGCTAAATTAAGTCTATTATCTTGCTGATATGTTAAACATCCAATAATCAACTACACCCCCCCCCGTCCGGCTGCGTTTGGTTAAAGTTGTAATGTTGATTGATGAACGACTTCCACGATCGTTTGAGAATGAGAACGAGGGAGGAGCTGAGTCCGACTGACTCAGCTGAGAACCGTGCATTCCATGATTCGATTTACCGCTACCGGAAACTCGACTGAACGAACGAACGATTCTGAATGACTCTTCTTGGCAAACTGACCGACTCAAACTGAATCAAGGAAAAGAATCATTGAATCCATCACTAAGAAACACGCGCACTTCTTCAGACTCAACGTTATCACACACACACACACACACACACACACGACATGTTAGGGGTTGTAGGTTTGAGTAGCTAAGCTAACAGTGAACCGTAGAAACCCAATTCGGACTCATGAAGGAGTTGACGGCAGCATGCACAGAGCTACTGTTGCTTTAGCTACTGCGACTTGTGTGTTAGCATACCATCCGATATAGCCACGTTGGGCTTGTTTCTATAACATTATAACTCCTCCAGAATCGGTGTGTGTGTTACCTTTGACCCCCGCACAAGCATTCTCACACTCCTGCACACTCTCGAAGTTGTTTCCGTTGCCTTCACAGCCTCCGTAGACGAATTTCAGACAGCTCTGGGTGGTCACATCGTAGTAGAACCGTGGGAAGGCGGCCTTGCAGGAACCCACCGTCATAGGCCCCCTGCACTGATCTGAGAGAGAGAGAGAGAAAGAGTGACTACAGATACAAATACAGTTCCAAATCTGCGAGGAGAAAGACAACGTTGAACCAATCTTCACTGGCCTCCTGCAGAGACAACATCCCTGTAACATCACATTCCTACGCCTGCTCTCTTCGAACAACCTCATTCAGGGGGACGTTTGGCTAGCCCCTGGGAGGACAGAACGGTCAGACGGTGTCCTGGATGGAGCTGGGTTAGGGTTAGGTTGGTGGAGTTCATGAAGTGTTAGATCTAAACATCATCAAGATAATCTCTGTAAACAAAGTCTGTGTTCACTTAACTTATGTAGTGGACACTAAATAGTACACTATTGACCCGTGTTAGATATTGCTCCTTGACAGTTAATTTGTATAAAGAACCAGTGTGTGCCTGAAAGTCTCTATGGAGGAAGTAGATGACATAGAAAACCCCTTTGCATCATGGGATATGAGCAAATAAGTGCATAGTATGGTACAATGAGAGTATTGAGTAGTGACTATGTGGGGGACTAGAATTGTACACCCAAATTTCAAACAGCACTATAAAATGGTGATGCCCTAAGAAGAGCGTTATGTTTGGAAGAGGTCAAACCAGAATATAAGATCTACATTGTTTCTTGAAAAAATTACATGTTTCCGTTGGGTTCTTGTAGATTGAACCAAGAGGAAGTTGTTGACCAATACTTCTTATTAAATGTGCTCATCTAATGGTGCAACTACACAGATGTCACCGTTGCTTATCAGAACGCTTAATTCAACTTAACCATCATAACACCTTGACTTAACCGTCTTTAACCGAATACCTAAACTAACCATCTCTAACCTAACATCGACCCTGACCATTTAATAATACCTAAACTAATAATCTCTAATGAATACGTAAACGAACCATCTCTAACCTAATACCTACACTAACCACGTCTAACCTAAAACCTGAAATAACCTCCTCTAACCCAACATCTAAACTAACCATCTCTAACCCAATGCATTAGTACTAGGAGTTACCTAACCGGATGGTCCACATCTTCCTCAAACTATGCAGCACAACGAATGAAAGCTGAGATGCAAGGAGTGGCGGGGCGTGGAGGACATAGCTTGTGTGCACAATGCAACTATCCCCAACCCTCAAACACAACGCTGAATGCTTTCCACTGAGACCAGAAAGACTACTTACACAACTTTAAGATAACAGCTGCTAGTAACACAGAGCCAATCAATCATCCTAATCGTGTACATTGTCCAAAAGCAATGGTGACGCAGCAGGCATTTTGTCTCTTTAACCTAGACTAGACTAAACCCAACCTTGTACCTGTACTAATCCACCCTACTGGTATTACCTAAGTCTCTAGTATTAACCTACACTAGTATGAATAACCTCTAACTGGTACTTACCAGTGGCGTCATTAGGCTGTTTCATTCGGGGCTAAAGCCCCGGATATTATTTAATTAGCCCCAAATCATTTTTTTTTTGCTTGCTTGCTTTACACTATAAACAAACATGGGGATTCCAGGGGCATCTCAAAATAAAATAGCTTAGTCCTTCTAGATAGACCTTCAAGGCAAGATAATAAACGGTTCAAAAACATAACCAGACTGTTTACCACCTCAAGTGAATAAACCTATCCTATCCCCAGTCATATATATAAATGTATAGGTAAGGTCTGTCCCACTTGTATTCATTTTACTCTGAAATAACTTGAATGGAACTTTAGATGTCTGGGGATAAGCAGCACAGCAGCCAGGTAGCTATTTAAAGCTATAATAAACTGCGTATTTCGTGTGTTTAGGTAAAGCATTATGAAATGTGCATGCGCAATAAAGCATACAAAATAAATTGCCTTTCCCTCTGGGCTAAGCCCAGGATATTTCAAAAACCTAGAAACGCCCCTGGTACTTACCATACCACCACTAACCAACACTGTACCAGGACTGACCAAACATATACCAGTATTAACAAACCTCTCCGGTATTAACTTACCAGCATTGGTGGAATTCCCCTCGCTCAGAGCCCGTGCGTCGGGTGACAGTGGAAGGGGTTCGGTGGAGTTCTGCGGCTCCGTCTCCACCTGTGTCTTCTTGCGGTAGACCTTGAATTGTGTGCTGGGCTGGAGGAGACACACGTCCCGGCCGTCCTGCATGCAGCTGACCAGCTGGCACTCCGGGGTTCCGTCCGCCGGGGTGCCAATCATAGCGAGCTGGCAGGCGGTCTCGGCGCAGCACGCCATCTGGCAGTGTTCCATGTCATGCACGTCGCGGAGCACCGATAGTTTGCGTGCCCCGGCGTCCAGGGAACGGGGGTCGAGACCCTGCTCCGCGTCCATTTTCCAGTCCCATTCGCACACGGCACTGCTGGAGGTCTGGAAAACAGCATTTAAGAGAAGAATTACCACCCAAACTCCTGGGAGACCCATTGGCTTGGTCATTCCTTTCAGCGTTTGAATACTTTGTTGTTTTAAGACGCGGTCTTCAAATAACTGTTAATGCTCTAGTTCTACTTCTAGTAAGAAACACTTCCTTGTTTGGGGACCTTTTGTTGTCTTATGAAAAAACACCTCACCGGAACTCTCAAGGTGAGCTCTGGCCCCTCCCACACGCACTTGCGCACGCGCGCGCGCACACAAACACACACACGCGCAAATAGTAAAATGCCTAAGTGATGTGGACTAATATTTGTTTGGCCTCTACAGGTGTTCTACACGCAGTTCATCGGACAAACCGCTAGATGGGGACCGAGTGCATATTCTATCACCTGCATCCATCATATCAGACTAGTAGGCCTATATCATGTTCGCACATTGGGCCATAGAAGGTTCAGATGATAAGCCTATAGTAAATAGCCGTTTATTTCTCTACTTTGATTTTCTGTATTTTATACTAACTATTTCTCTCTCTCTCTCTCTCTCTCTCTCTCTCTCCCTCTCTCGCTCTCTCTCTTACAATTTAAAATAACTGTTACGTATAATTAAATATAGAAATGTGTAAACAGAGCTCTCTAACGTTGCACTCAAATACGTTAATAAGAGTATGTAAAATTAACTACAATATACAATCAGCCAAATAGTGCTTTTGCTGTTAAAACAAAAAAAAGAATAAAAAAGAAATATATATAAAAACAAGTAGAGATAACTTGAGGTCAAATGAAAAATGTGTGTGTAGAGGGGATGGCTTATGTCATACCTGTTTTATACGCAACCCCTTTTAACAGAACCCCCCTTCCCACACACACTCAATCAGAGACATACACACACACACGCACACACACACACACACACACACACACACACACACACACACACACACACACACAAACATGAATTTGGTTTTGTTTGTTTTCAGTTATTCTGGACCATGATGCGAACCGATGCTAGCCGATGTTCTGTTGTGCCATAGGAGGAAGTGATGTCAGATGGAGGGGAACATGGCAAAACTCTTCGACCTAAAGACGAAGCGTAGACACATAGTTACCGGTCTTACTGTCTGTCCGTCTATCTGTCTGGCTGTCTATCTGTCTGCCTCTCTGTCGTCCTCTCTCTCTGTAACGCTGTCCGGCTACTTCTCTGTCAGTCCTTCTGTCTGTCTATTTGTCTACATTCCTGTCTACCTGTCTGTCTATCTGTCTGTCTTTCTGTGTCTACCTGTCTGTATCTCTCTCTACAAATCATCCTCCGCCAACTTCCACCCTCTCTCTCTGTCTTAATGTGTTGTCTATTGTTGTGGTGTTGTTTATTTTAGTGTTATAGATGGATTTTTTTTGTGGCCACTTATTACCAAGTTACCATAATGACCAAGTAAACACAGTGACGAATATGTTCACCTCTTAACCTGGTTGCTCTGCGTTATCTGGACTCTCTCTCTCTCTCTCACTCTCTCTCTCTCTCTCTCTCTCTCTCTCTCTCTCTTTCAATTAAATTAAATTAAATTTAAAAAAGCTTAGTTGACACGAGAAACAAATGTTAACATTGCCAAAGCAGATGAAAAATTTGGAGGCATAAAAATATAAAACATTAAATACTTAATATATATACATATCAATTAGTAGAATATTCAAAACTAATTGTGGAAAACTAAGAGTGTATAAAGAAGTTCAGTATCTCCTACAAACAGATAAATGAAAGGCATTTACAATGTGGAAGAAATAGTGCAGTTTAACAAAGGTGTGCTAGCGGTTAAAGTCCAGTGGGATGAGTCTGTTTATGGGGATTAAGGTTTGTCTTTCATCTGTTGTTGCTGTTGATATTGCACATTGTTGGTTTTCTCCCAATAGTAGGAGTTAGTAGTAGTAGTAGTTATTGTAGTTTGTTAGCAGCTGGAGTGTTTTAGTGTTGAAGTCCTTGCATGTCTGTGGAATCTGTTGGAATTGTGTGTTTCTGATGTCTTGGCATGACTGGGAGGGAGTTAGGAAGTGCAGCTCAGTTTTCAGTTGGCTTTGTGTGCAGTGGGAGAACAGTCTGTCTTCTCTTGTGAGCCAGCTCTGTCTGTGGCATCCCTTCTCGATGGCCAGGCTGTGTTACTGTTCACGGTGGTCAGGTATTCTGCAACGGTGTATTCTCTGTTTAGGGAGAAGTAGCATGCCAATTTACTCAGATTTTTGGTAAATCCTTTCCAATGCGCCATCGCGTTTCCTATTGTTTTCTTATAGTTTGGTTTGGCCTGATGTCTTGGTTGTTGTGGACCGAGTCCCAGGACAAGCTGGCTAAGAGTAATCTTTTCTGGATGTTACTCTCTGTGGGTGAGGGCCTTGTTGTGGAGTGTGTTGCTGTCACCCCACTTATTGTGGTAATACAATTTTAGTGCTCTCCTCTGTATTTTAATAATGATTGGATATTGTCCTTATTCTGCTCTGCATGCATCATTTTGTGTTTTTCTTTAGACTCTTATGATAGATTTGTAGAATTTTGCATGTAGAGATTCAATTTGATGTTTGTCCCCTTTTCTAAATTCTTGGTTAGTGAGTGGACCCCAGGCCTGACAGCCATAGAGCACAGTGGGTTTCCTGTGGTGTTCATGTTGGTTTGCTCTCTCTTTGAATATCTATTTATTTCTCTCTATCCTCTCTCTCCCTCTCTCTCTCTCTCTCTCTCCCTCTCTCTCTCTCTCTCTCTCTCTCTCTCCCTGTATCATTCTCTCTTTCCCTCCCCCACCTCCTGTAACACCTCATTACACACAAACACAAAAAACACACAAACACACAAACACACACAGGGGTATTGTGTCATCAATAGACATTTGTCTAATGTATCATTGTCGTCGTTTAATCCCCGATCATGTGACGCTAGAGCTCATCTGTCCCCTAGACTTCCTGAAAGAAAGAGAACTATGACTAATGTCGGTAGGATCAGACAGACAGGTGTGACTGGATCGTCAATAAACGGAGGAGATAGACTGGTCCGACTGGATTCTTGATTTCCATAGTCAAAATGGTTCAGGGAATCTGCTGTATTCTACTCGGTACATAAATTAAAATAAAATGCAAAAAGGAGATACAATTTTCAATCAGAAATGCATCCAATGAAAATGTCTCTATGGTAAAAAAGTGTCAGAATAAGAACAGTTTTCTCCTCGCTCAAGGACTGTGTCTGTAGTGGAGTCCTTCCCCTCCTTATGTTACTCCTGGTCGTCTTGCTGCTCCCTCTTCCCTACCCTAACCCTTACTTTTAACGATAAAGTATAATTAAGTATAATATAAATTAAGTTGAAGTGAAGGTTGTACTCCAGCTGCCCACTAAGGGGCAGCAGAGGACATCCGCGTTAGAGCAGCTCTTCAAAAGCAGGAGGAAGTTATGATCTGTAAAACTTATGTTTATGTTAACACTCTAAAAACTCTTCAGTCTGCACATAGAACCAGTTCTACTAGATCAGGTCAGGGTTATCCCTACAGAGGGATGTGTGTGTGTGTGTGTGTGTGTGTGTGTGTGTGTGTGTGTGTGTGTGTGTGTGTGTGTGTGTGTGTGTGTGTGTGTGTGTGTGTGTTTGTGTGTGTATACTATCAACATGT
>NC_136936.1:8397149-8407149 GCF_949987615.1 Pollachius pollachius | reverse complement strand
TCTTCTTTGGTTTTTTCTGATGGGTTCTGGTCTTGTCTAGTGTAGTTTAGTCTAGTCTGGTATTGTTCTGTATTTTCTGATGGGGTCTGGTCTTGTCTAGTGTGGTCTGGTCTGGTCTGGTCTAGACCTGGTCTTGGAGGGCTGAGAAGCATGGTCACCAGAGCTCCAGACATCGCGATCAGTGGTCTGAAGAGTATTTCATTATCGATAGTCAATCTATAGTCAAACACAATTTCCTTGGTTTCCCATCACAGTTCGAAGACCATCTATCGACACCCTGACTTCAATCAACTCATGATTCCTTATGTCAACCAGGCTCAAAGGGGTCCTTATCACCAGAGTACTAGTATGTTCTACTGGCTCCCGGGGGCCCTCAGGACCAGAGTACTAGTATGTTCTACAGGCTCCAAGCGGCTCTCATGACCAGAGTACTAGTATGTTAAACTGGCTCCCAAGGGCCCTCATCACCAGAGTACTAGTATGTTATACTGGCTCACAGGGGCCCTCAAGACCAGAGTACTAATATGTTTAACTAGTTCCCAGGGGCCCTTATCACTAGAGTACCAGTATGTTGAACAGAGCCTTGCTCCTAGGGGGCGTCTTGACCAGAACGGACATTGTGTTTATGAATGTGAGAGCCCACTTAGCATTCCATTTATTTCTCAGCCCACAGCTGCCAGTAAAATTCCACTCAATGTGTAAACAAACCATCAATAGACTTGGTGTGTGCTTGTCTTTATGTGTGTGTGTGTGTGTGTGTGTGTGTGTGTGTGTGTGTGTGTGTGTGTGTGTGTGGGCTGTGTGTATGTAAGTAAGAGGTTAAAAGTAACAGAGCTCTTGACCTCTACTAAACTATGATCATATCGGTGAGTCTGTGTGTGTTTCTGAACTTTAACATGAAACACATTTGTTAACACACACACACACACACACACACACACACACACACACACACACACACACACACACACACACATATCATTAGATCACCTCAGCACTTCAATGAAGGCTAGCTGTGTGCTAGCTGTGCTAATGCGTAGGTAACGGGTTGATTTAAAGGACACCGATAAGATGCAATATATTTAAAGACTTTATCTGGACATTTACAATCAGCTGTCAGGTTCAAAATTATGTATTTTTTCCTGATGTCAAAACTGTGACGATTTGACCCATCCTACATACATAGACATACACGCACACACACCCACACCCAACCCATCACTGCATAAACACACACACTGCTATCTGAAGTCTATTGGTTGCTGTTCTCCCGAATAGCACTTGGACTTCCTGTTAGCTGTGTGTAGTTTCCTGTTTGTGCTGAATTTGGGATTTGTTGAGTCATGACCTTGACAAGCTGATCTCTGATCTGTCATCTTCCCTGGTGTGTGGACATGTCGGAGAAAAATAATGTTAACATTAATACATCAATATCAATACACTATCAATACATTGTAGAATATCATACGTTGTAGACAGACATAGACATGCCTGCAGACATAACATCATACACATAACACACATGTCTGCTGCTAAGGTTAAGTGATTGTTTTTTAAAATCTCCACTGTGGTGTACGACCACCGCTAGCTCAGACCAAGTTAGTGAGCCCAGACCGAGTTAGCTATAATTGGCAAGCTCAGAGCTAGCTAACTTGGTCTGAGCTTGCCAATTATAGCTAACTCGGTCTGTGCTCACTAAGTGCAGTTAGCTAGCCCAGATCCAGTTAGCTATAGTTAGCTAACACAGACCCAGTTAGCTAGCTGAGACTGAGTTATCTAGAGCAGACCCAGTAAACAACCTTTAGCTAGCACAGATCAAGTTAGCAGCCGTTAGCTACAGTTAGCTAGCTCAGCCCTAACTAGCTGCAGTTGGCTTGCCACGGCCCAGTAAGTTACAATTAAAATGCTCAGAACCGGTTAGCTGCAGTTAGTTAGCCCAGAACAGCCAGGATTAGTGGACTAGCTAACTAAGTTCAAGTGAATTATAACTAACTATCTTAGATCCCTGTTAGCTAGCCCAGACCACTTTAGCTATACTTAGCCATTTCAGACCCAGTTAACCGCACCGAGCTAGTGTAGACCGAGTTGGCTGCAGTTAGCTTGCCCTGACCACGTAAGCCCCAGTTAGCTAGCTAGACCAGGTTAGCTACAAATAGCTAGCCCAGACCAGGATAGCTACAAATAGCTAGCCTAGACAGGATAGATACAGTTAGCTATCCCAGGCCAGGTTAGATACAGCTAGCTAGCCAAGGCCAGGTTAGATACAGCTAGCTAGGCCAGGCCAGGATAGCTACAGTAAGCAATCCCAGGCCAGAGAGAGCGCCAGGACGTCCATATGGAAAAGACATCGTTGGGACATGAGGGGAGGGGTGAACTTGTGGATACCAAGCTTGTGGGGACATTAGGAAGCCACACAATAGCCCTCCATGTTGGAATGTGGAACATGCTGGTGTGGCCTGAGGACTTCTCTGTATCTATATACAGACACAGATATAACTGATAATGCTTTATTCACAACCATCACGCCTTGGAGGAGGGGGACTTTTACTGTGACGCGGTGGCCCCACCACGTCACAATAAAAGTCCTCCACCGTGGTGTTTGCTGGAAACGTTGAGGTCAGGTGTTTCCAGGTCTGCTGATCTAAAGAGTAAACATGGAACCAGTTCTGTAAGGAGCTTCCTCTAACCACCACAGTACCACACACACACACAAAAACACACACACACACACACACACACACACACACAAATGCACACACACATAAACACACACGGGGGTGAAGTAGGAAGTGATTCAGAGTGTTGGTCCATAAATACCCAGCATCCTCAGGGGCACACAGGAAGTCAGTTTCCTGACCCCTGACCCCAAACGGTGCCACAGTAGTGTTTAAACTCCAGTACTCTGTTGAAGATTTGTGAAAGGTATACTGCGCAAAATCTGTTAATGTATTGCAAGCATCGGTAAATAAAGTGTTTTGAAAGTTGCATCGCAACACACTGTAAATACAGTGCTTGGGTTGGTGTATCGCAGCACACTATAATACAGTTCTTTGATTGTTGTATCACAACCCCCTCTAAATACAGTGCTTTGATTGTTGGATCACAACCCACTATAAATACAGTGCTTTGAGTGTTGGATCACAACCCACTATAAATACAGTGCTTAGATTGTTGTACCACAACCCACAGCGAATACAGTGCTTGGGTTGGTGAATCGCAACCCACTGTAAATCCAGTGCTTTCATTTCGCCGGGTGCAACTCAAACCACTACACGTGTTCACTGCTCACCCATCAGCGATTACTTGACGTGAACCCCTGTAGAGAAGGGCGACTTATGCTCTGCTGTGGATGAACAACACGTCTTCATGGAGGCCATAAACTGGGAAAAGGGAAGTGTGTGATCGAAAACGTGCTGACAGAGTTTGATTGGGCCTTGAGGGGTTAGGGTTAGTGGTGGGGGTTAGGGATTAATGGTAAGAAATCAGGGATTAAGGGTGATGATTAGGGCTGAAGTTGTGCGATCATCAAATCTTAAAATCTTTGGTAAGAGATTGGCTTGGCGACATTAGCATCAGGAGCCGTGTGTTGACACAACAACTTGTGTCATTAAAAAATAGGAAACAAAACCAGTGTGGGACCACACACTGAGGTCAAAGTTCACAGCCAGCTCATAATATGCATGGTAAGCAAACCAGAGCAACACAGTGTTACCTAGAAAACTGTAGTGATTGGTACTAGCCCTCGGTATTAGCCCAGATGCTAGCTATCAACAATAGGCGCATTCCGACTGAGGGAATTTTCCCTTAGGAGAGAGGATCCACTCAACTTCCCCGAGCTTTCTGAGACACTCCTAACTAGTCGATGCTGATTGATACAGTTGAGGCGGGTCATCGACATTAAATATAACATTGAGTATGTATTGTAGTGAAGTATGCATGTGGTGAAGTTTTTCCATTTTCAATCGAAAACACACCTTAACATTAAAGAAAACAGGGTTCAATTTTCCCCTTGTCTAAGACGTTGCATTGCATTTCGCTGATGTAAATTCATTTACACAGCGACACTTTTTCTGTTACCGCCTTGCTACGTCGGCCTGTTTTGAGGTTCCTTTGTGGGAACGGACGCCGAGGGGAACTAAGTGAGTGGGCGTAGCCAAAACACTGAGCCGCTTTCCAAGAAGTGCCTCAGTCGGAACGCGCCTATTGGCGCCTGTTTCAGTGATCACAGTTAGCCCCTCTATGTTAGCGATCAGTGTTAGGGCGTGTATACTGTGCATCTGATCATAAAACACAGCTGGTGGCTGTCTGTGGGTTTAAGATCAGAGTTCATATTAAAGATAAGAGTTAATATTTGACCATTCATCATATAACAAAACAATACTGACACTTTACATAATCATCTATTGACTTAGTGTCTGTCTGTCTGTCTCTTTATCTGTCGGCCTGTCCCTCTGTCTAGCTATCCATCTATCTATCTATCTTTCTGTGTCTCTCTATGGCGGTCTTAAAGAACCTCTCTCTGTCCCCCCCCAGGTTCCCACGCACCATGGCGGTCTTTAAGAACTTCTATCTGAGAGGTGGCCCAAGCCTAGACAACTCCTTGATCCTCCGCAGGATGAGTCTCAACCTCACCCCCCACCGTCACAACCCCTTCCACGGTGAGGAGGAGGAGGAGGAGGGGGGGGGTAGGCATGGCAACACCGGCCAGTGGTCCCCCAGCAGCTCACTGCTGGACGGGGCCCGCCCCCGCGACCGCAACCCTTTCGAGGATGAAGAGGATGAGAACGAGGCCAACGAGGGGAAGAGAGGAGGCCTAGGAGGAGGCGCCAAAAAGGGCTCCTTCAAGTTCTCGCCCCTGAAGAGTCTGGGGAAGCTGGGGAAGAACCTGAGGCTGTCGGCCCGGAGCAAGGCTAGCGACACACCATCGCCCCATGGAAGCCCCTCCCCATCTGAGAAGAAGAAGAGAGGGCGAAGGAGCTCCGAGGGCAGCCTGCTGAGGTGGGCCTCTGCCTGTTTTTAACCCCTGACCCTAAACCTTTGTTACTGACTGACGCTCTGTAGGTTGGGATTTTAGTGACAGAGGTTCTATGTGTTATGATGTTAGCGACAGAGGTTCGGTATATTGTAATGTTACTGATGGTGGCTTTGTATGTTATGATGTTGCTGATTCAGGCTCTGTACATTGTAATGTTAGTGACAGAAGTTCTGTATATTTAGTTAGTGACGGTGATTCTGTATGTTATGATGTTGCTGATGGAGGTTCGGGTATGTTATTATGATAGTAATGGACGTTCTGTGTCTTATGAAGATAGTGATGGAGGTTCTCTATATTGTAATGTTAGTAAAAGAGGTTCTGTGTTTTATGGTGTTGGTGACGGATGTATGTATGTTATGATATTAGGGACAGAGGTTTTGTATGTAATGGTTAGTGACAGGTTCCTGGATGTTGTACTTTATGACGGGAGGGATGATCATTTATGAAGGTTTTCAATCTGAATGTTAAGATGTTAGTGATGGAGGTTGCAGGTTCAGTACGTTACGTTATTGACGGAGGTTCCTGTCTCCAGGTTTGCGGGGAAATGTCGAGACTCCCTGAGCAGCCGCAAGGAGTCGCTGACCAACGGGGAGATGAACGGCACGGACAGCGAGGTGGACACGGTCAGCCGACGCATCTCCTTTATGCAGAAGGTGGGTCTGGGGAAGACCAAGAGGGAGACCCCCACCGAGTATGGCTCCCAGGGGCCTGAGGAGGAGCACGTCGAGGAGGAGCAGGAGGAGGTGAAGCCCAGAGAGCCGCTGTCAGGTAGGACAACGGCATCTCTCTCTCCCCCCCCCCCTCTATCTCTTTATCTCTCTCTCTCTCTCTCTCTCTCTCTCTCTCTCTCTCTCTCTCTATATCTTTATCTCTCTCTCTCTCTCCCCCCCCTCTCTCTCTCTCTCTCTCTCTCTATCTCTTTATCTCTCTCTCTCTCCCTCTCTCCCTCTCTCTCTGACCCAAGCGTTTAAAAGGTTGCTGCATTCGTGATTACACATCTGTCTGTTTGTCTGTCTGTCTGTCTGTTTGTCTGTCCGTCTGTCTCTCTCTCTCTCTCTCTCTCCCCCTCTCTCTCTCTCACTTTCTCTCTATGTCAGTATCTTTCTCTCTCTCTCTCTCTAACTCTTTCTTTCTCTCTCACTCACTCTCTGTCTGTCTGTCTGTCCGTCTCTCTCTCTCTCTCTCACTCTCTCTCTCTCTCTCTCTCTCTCTCTCTCTCTGTCTCGCTCCCTCTATCTTTCTTTCTCGCTCACTCACTCTTATATATCCTCTATGTCTCTCTCTGTGTGGTATGCTTTCATAGGTGTTTTAGGGTCAAGGGCTCTCGCTATATATATATATATATATATATATATAGCGAGAGAGAGAGAGAGAGAGAGAGAGAGAGAGACAGAGAGAGAGAGAGAAATAGAGTGAGAGAGATTGAGAAAGGGTTGAAGAGATAGAGGGAATACACAATATAAATATATATATATATATATATAAAAGTTTAGGTGAGAGTGGAACAGCTTCCACTGCACATTCCACTGGAGCTGGAATGTGCAGTGGAATGTCCATGTGTATGTTTGAGTCTGCTGCCATATACATACTGACACATATACCTAAACTAACCATCTCTAACCTTTTAAACTAACTTTCTAAAAAACTAACTATTACTATATTACTTTTAAACTAACTTTCTAAACTAACCCCCACAGGGCTTTGACCACATAGTTTTGTGTTGTCAAGTAAATACTCTGGATAATAGTTGTATCGGACCGTTATTGTTCACGTTGGATACAGCGCATTGATTCAGAACTGTTCAAATCAGAGGTGTCCTGTTAATAAAATAATCCAAACCCTTGGAAAATTATCGACCAATCAGGATCAAATATTCAACAACGAAGTAATCTTTACCATCTCTAACCTATACTAACCGTCCCTAGCCTGATCCTAAACATAAAAGCCAATGGGTTTTTAGAGTGAATTTGTCCGCAATCTGAACCAATGGCCTGCACGCCATGTCATACATTCTGCATCTCTATCAAAGCATAGAGCGGTTGCGAGACAGTGATCCTGAAGCTGCCAGATAGGGGTCCGCACGCAACAAGATAGTGATCCCGACCCACGCTGCTATCTGTTTGTGTTTCCTTGGGAGAAAAAAGACTTTCATAAAGAACCCCCCCAACCCTGCAGCGTTAGTGCCTTGCTCTACCTACTGAGTTACACAGGGAATAGAACCGCTAACCCTGCTGTGTTAGTGCCTTGCTCTACCTACTGAGTTACACAGGGAATAGAACCGCTAACCCTGCAGTGTTAGTGCCTTGCTCTACCTACTGAGTTACACAGGGAATAGAACCGCTAACCCTGCAGTGTTAGTGCCTTGCTCTACCTAATGAGCTACACAGGGAATAGAACCGCTTACCCTGCAGCGTTAGTGCCTTGCTCAAGGTGAAACATTGTGTGTTGTAGCGCAGGTCAGGGTGAGGGTTCTGTGCTGGAAGAGAAGACAAGCTATTAATGATTACGCCTCCTCTTGTCCTAGCAGCTCAAGGTCTTAGAGCCATAAAATTCTTACTGGGTTACTGGCTAATCACGGCTGACTTCCTGTTAGCTAGAACACTGCAACCTAATGACCGTACCCATCTGACCCTTCCGACCTTCTAGTCTAATACCTCTATAGATATTATTTATTCATATATATATATATATATATATATATATATATATCTATTCTATACATCAAATTCCTTTGAATCACTGCTTCTGGTTTAGAGAGCAAGGGGGGGGGGAGGGAGGGAGAGAGAGAGGTGCGGAGGAGAGAGAGTCTTTAAGAGTCATATTACTAACCTGCAGCCCCAAGACAATACCACCCTCTGTTAATACCAGCACAAGCATACGCACTCACACACGCACACACGCACACACACACACACACACACACACACACACACACACACACACACACACACACACACACACATACACACATAAACACACACACACGCACACACATATCCATGCAGGCAAGCACGCACACACACACACACACACACACACACACACAAACACACACACAAGCTTAATATGAGTCAGCAGCTTCTCTCTCTTTTCATTAAAAACTGTCTTTCCCACTCTCTCTCTCCCTCTGTCAGTGTGTGTGTGTGTGTGTGTGTGTGTGTGTGTGTGTGTGTGAAAGTTTAACCTGTAGACCACCTCATTCCCCACCTTCTATTGGGGTGCGGTAGCGGGTGGGGTTGGGCAGAGGGTGGGGTTGGGCAGAGGGTGGGGTTCAGAAGTTGGTGTCAGACTTAAAATCCCGATGGACAATAAGTTACCCCAGTAGAAAGAATGGCAGCAGTGTGCGTGTGTGTGTGTGTGTATGCGTGCCTTGTTTGTGCGTGTGTGTGCGTCTAGTAGCAATAGATCTAGACACACCCTCCCAAAAGGAAATTAATTATGACATACCGGATGCTTAACCAATGACATCATCAACAACAACGACAGCCGATCAAATTTATTTAGATTCTTCTGGTTCTACTCAGAGCTGCCAGTACAATCATAGTCTGATACTGGTTCAACTGGAAGCTGCCCAGTACAACTACAGTCTGATACTGGTTATACTGGGAGCTGCCCAGTACAACCACAGTATAATACTGGTTCAACTGGGAGCTGCCCAGTACAACCACAGTCTGATACTGGTTCAACTGGGAGTTGCCAGTACAACCACAGTCAGGGCTGATTCTACTGGCAGCTGCCCAGTACAACTACAGTCTGCTACTGGTTCTACTGGGCGCTGCCCAGTACAACCACAGTTCGGACCGGTTCTACTGGGAGCTGCCAGTACAACCACAGTCTGATACTGGTTCAACTGGGAGCTGCCCAGTACAACCACAGTCTAATGCTGGTTCAACTGGGAGCTGCCCAGTACAACCACAGTCAGCACCAGTTCCCCTGCTGAACCAGAACCTGACCAGAACCCCCTTGTGTGTCCAGTGCTGGAGATCCTGGAGCTGGTGAAGAAGAGAGACCTGCTGCTGGCCGACGCCCACATCCTGGAGCTGGAGCAGGAGTGCACCGAGGCCGCCGCCACCGTGTCGCCGGTTTCCACGGCGACAGCGGAGGAGGTGACCAGCCCCAGCAGGTCGTCCGACGGCGGGCGGCGCAAGGCGAAGGACGTGGAGCTGCTCTACGAGGCCCTGCAGGCGGAGCTGTGGGCGGTGCTTAGGGAAGCCCTCCGGTCCCCCACAGCAGGGCCCAACCTGGGCCTGGTGGTACAGGTACGACTGGGCCTCCTGGTGGAGCAGGGAGGGCCCCCTGGTGGAGAGAGAAGGGCCTCCTGGTGGAGCAGGGAGGGCCTCCTGGTGGAGCAGGGAGGGCCCCCTGTTGGAGCGGGAGGGCCTCCTGCCGGAGGAAGAAGGGCCTCCTGGTGAAGCAGGGAGGGCCCCCTGGTGGAGTGAGAATGGCCTGCTGGTTTTTCAGATTGCATTGTAGTGGGCGTAGGTAGAACAAAAATGTACCGGTAAATCATAATACAAAAGTAATTGTCTTACTTCATCCTATGAATGTGTTAAATAAGTAAATGAAATAAACATATGAAACATACGACGTACAGCCTGATACGTTGATTTTAATAATGTCTACATGTTTTATAACTGGGTATAGTACTGGCACTGTTGCCTTTCTTGTTATTCCAGCAATTAACGAATTCTCATTTCATGAGTTCTATTTGGTGAGTACGTTCTGTTCAGTAGTAGATGATCTCTCTCTCTCTCTCTCTCTCTCTCTCTCTCTCTCTCTCCCCCCCCCTCTCTCTCTCCCCCTCTCTCTCTCTCTCTCTCTCCCCCTCTCTCTCTCTCTCTCTCTCTCTCCCCCCCTCTCTCTCTATCTCTCTCTCTCTCTCTTTCTCTCTCTCCCCCTCTCTCTCTCTCTCTCTCTCTCCCCCCCCTCCCCCCTCTCTCTCTCCCCCCCTCTCTCTCTCTCTCC
>NC_136936.1:8372149-8394649 GCF_949987615.1 Pollachius pollachius | reverse complement strand
TCAGGTCCTGGAGGATGAGGAGAAGAGGTGGATGGAGACGCTGCACATTGAGGAGTTCAACATAACACTAGCTAACACTGTGATACAGGTACACACACACACACAACACTGGTTACTGAACTACATTGAGGAGTTCAACATAACACTAGCTAACACTGTAATACAGGTACACACACACACACAACACTGGTTACTGAACTACCGCCCAAAGAGTACAGGAAACAACCTCAAAAGCAAATGTCTCCAAAACATGAATGTAATAATGTTTTCGTAATCCTTTTACATGAACGTAATAGGAGCGCACAACCACTTATCTTAATCCTCATCCGCAAACTACCATTCGTTACTTTATCTTATCCTTCGATTATAAATCAAACTCCATAGGAATTGAATCCTCTAAATACAAAGGACATTTGGATATTTTGAGGATATTATTACTCTTGTACTCTAGTACTTTAGTCCTCTAGTTTTCTAGTACTCTAGTATTCTAGTATTTAATTACTCCAGTACTCTACTCTAATATTCTGCTCATCTAGTTCTGTAGTACACTAGTTATCTTGTACTCTAGCAATGCACACTTGTAGCCCCCCTGGTGAGGGTATCTATTGCTACTGCGGATTGACCAAATGCATATGTAATTATGTGGATATTGATATTGGTATACTATTAACATTGATTGATTATATAGATATTGTACTGGTATAAATATTGATATTGTATTGCTATGTGTATTGATGTTGCATTGCTGTATGATATTGATCTGTGTTTGTAGCGGCTACAGGTTGACCTCGATCGATCAGTCTCTGTTAACAAGAGTCTGGGAATCAGAGTCACACAGTGTACCCTCAACGGACTGGCAGACTTCCTGTACAGGTACAACTACTGCACTTTACACTATATATTATATATTATGCTCAACTATTCCAAACTATATACTGAACTGTACTACAAACTATGTATACAATTTACTACTATATATTTAGATTTTGATTCTTCATGTACTGATCCCTATATTTACACCATATATATACTATATACACTACAAAGACACTATGTACAAACTTTATATACACACACACTATATACAAATTATTAACACCAACACGTATGATGGCAGTGGTGGTGGTGGTGGTGGTGGTGATGATGATGATGATGATGATGATGATGATGATGATGATGATGATGTTGACGATGATGTAGTTTCCAGAGGAAGGTGGAGATGTTTCATGAGGGGATGTCAAGTGGGATGTTTGGAGACAATGAAGACGGATACGTCTCGAAAACAATCGCTATGGTCAACTGCTGTCCCCCCTTCAGGTAAATATATATATATATATTTATACAAACATATACTGCTTATACTGCTGCCCACCTTTATCTAAATAAATGCATATTCATACATTGTGCGTGTGTGCGTGTGTGTGTCTGTGTGTGTGTGCGTGTGTGCAGGTGTTTCCTGAAGAGCTGTTTGCAGGTGGATGCTGTCTCCATCAGCGAGGATTCGTGTCGTCGAGGGAACGGTGCCTTGGACCGCATCGTCACGCTGGGGGTCCGTGTCCTGGCAGACCGTCTCTTCCACACCATCAGGGTATACTATACCATGTTCTATATGTATTATTAGAAACATATGTGTTAATACACCGCATTCATGGCTTAATGTTGATTGGTTGTATTGCTCAGCCGTGCTTTGAAAGGCTGGTGAAGAAGAAGTGGTTGACCAATCCGGAGCCGTATAAGCACATCGAGTCTCTGATCAAAGAAAGCTTTGCTAAGTACAGACGGATGGACAGTCCTCCTTACCAGGTGAAAACACAAACACACACACACACACACACAGCCCTCCACACACACACACACACACACACACACACACACACACACACACACAGAACAGACGAATGGAAAGTATCATTACCAGATACACACACACACACACACACACACTGTACAGACTGATTGAAAGTATCCTTACCAGGTACAGAAACACACGCACACACACACACACACACACACACACATACATGCACACATACACTCACGCACACACAAAAACACACATACACTCGTCCAAACAGGTGCTTCACTCGTGTGTGTGTAGGTGCTGGTGGGCCAGCTCCACAGCAGGGTGTTGCAGGAGTACCTCAGGATGCTGATGAGAGGGAAGATCATCTGCACCTCGTCCAAGACGAGGAAGAGGATGGCCGCACGCCTCAAGGATGAAGGACAGCAGATTAGAGCCCTCTTCAAAGAACTGGTTAGTCTGTGTGTGTGCGTGTGTGCGTGTGTGTGTGTGTGTGTGTGTGTGTGTGTGTGTGTGTGTGTGTGTGTGTGTGTGTGTTTGTGTGTGTGTGCAACTAGACCCTACTACCAGTACAGAGCTTCTAATCTAGACTCCACTACTAGACTGTATCACCAGCAGAGAGCCTCTAAATCTAGGCTCTACTACTAGACTACCAGACTATATTGTTCACTCATCCCAGCTAGCACATAGTTCATCCGTCCCGGCTAACTGTCTGTCTTTCCGCCCTGCCCTCGCTCTACCTGTCTGTGCATCCAGGAGTCCCCAGCGTCGTGGTTGGATGGGGTCCTGTCTCACATCTCTGAGATCATCGTGTTGGAGGACGTTCCCTCCATCCAGATGGAGGTCGGGGTTCTGGTGCGAGAGTTCCCTGATGTCAGGTACTCTCTCCTTAACTCCTCTCCTTACCTTATCTCCTTACCTCCTCTCCTTACCTTACCCCCTCACCTCCTCTCCTCTTACATGCTCTCCTTATCTTATCTCCTTACTTCTCCTCCTCTTACATACTCTCCTTACCTCCTCTCCTTACCTTATCTCCTTACCTCCTCTCCTCTTAACTCCTCTCCTTACCTTATCTCCTTACCTCCTCTCCTCTTACATACTCTCCTTACCTCCTCTCATTACCTCCTCTCCTCAGGAAGAAACATGTGTCGGCCATCCTGAACATCCGGGGGCTGACGCGGCAGACAGAGCGCCAGGAGATCCTGAACATCGTGACGGACATGGAGAGCACCCCCGCCCCCATGGCCCGGAGCCGCGCCCTCTTCTCCGAGGTCCCGGTCACCCCGGAGGTCCACTGCCTCAACCTGGGCCTCAGCCGCGCGGCCCTGGCCATGTCGGCCTGCTTCAGCCCCACACGGCCCCCCCAGGAATCCCCCCGCCACCGCGCCCAGCACAACCCCGACGATGACCTCTGACCCCTTCAGGCCAAACCCTGACCATGACCTCTGACCCCTTCCAGCCAAACGCTGACCAGAACCTCTGACCCCTCCCAACAAAACCATGACCTCTGACCCCTCCCAACACAACCTTGACCATGACCTATGACCCCTCACAAAACAGCCCTGACCATGACCTTTGACCCCTCCCAAAACAACCCTTACCATGACATCTGACCCCTCCCAACATTAACCTGACCTCTGAACCCTGCAGGTAAAACCATGACCTCTGACCCCTCACAAAACAGCCCTGACCATGACCTCTGACCCCTCCCAAAACAACCCTTACCATGACATCTGACCCCTCCCAACATTAACCTGACCTCTGAACCCTGCAGGTAAAATCATGACCTCTGACCCCTCAATGAACAACCATGACCTTTGACCAATACTGCAGGACACAGAGACAGGGAGAATGACGTGGTGATAAAACTGTCTCCTTTAATGCGTTAGGTCAGCGATAGGATAGGCTTAGTGTTTGTAAGTCTAATCAATGTTCAGTTTTCACTTGCACAAAAACGAATCAAGAATGTTTCTAGATCAAAGAAAAACTCATATTGATGATTAATAGATGGTTGCAATAATTCAGTGCCGTTAGTCCCATGCACTTCCTATCTCTTCCAATAGCAGACATTCTGACACATTCCTATTGGACCGGCTCCAGTACTGATTGAGACGGCCCTGTGGGGAAGTCTACCAGCCTGTTGTTCTGCAGAGAGAGCTGGGCCTAGGGGCTGCCCTGTGTTAACCACAGGGCCGACTGGCCTAGGCTCTCCAGACACCAACCGGGGTTACAGCTGGTGGTTACGGCCTTTGCTCTGCCATCCAGAACCCTTTCCAGTGAAACAGCTGCAGTGTTTCACCGCCGTCTTAAGATGAATCGTTCTACGTGTGGAGAGGTCTCAGAGCGGGACTCAGAGCTCAGAAACTCTCCTTGATGTCTGAACTTCCACAGGAACTATGACGCTAACTCTAACACCAGAAACAAACTATGAGAAACCAGTAAACAAACAACCAACACTGAACAAGCAGAAGGAACCGATGTGTCTGTGTTTGATTTAAGGTACGAGATGATTGTCTCTTTGTATTTAAAGATCCACACTCTCTGGACAAGGTCTGGTCGTTTAAAGTCATGGGGGAGGATATAACTATGACAGTAAAGTAGTTTTTCTGCTTTCATGATGCATCATAGCAGTAAGATTAGTTAACACTTTTGGGATAAGGCTTTAAGGCTTTGGTGATCTAAACTGATTGGTTGCTTTCAGACGCTAACGTCTCTGTGGTTTAACCACAAGCTGCACAACAGATTAATACTGGGATATATTGAAATGTACTGGATGCTGTAGAGAGGGACCTTTAGAAGAGATAAACCTAAATATACTGGATGCTGTGTAGAGGGACTTTTAGAAAGTATAAACTTTAATGTACTGGAGGCTGTGGAGAGGGAACTTTAGAAATAGAAACCTTAATGTACTGGATGCTTTATAGAGGGACCTTTAAAAAGTAGAAACTTTGGGATGTAAATCTGGCTTCACCATGATTTGTTTATTTATTAGAGAGTTTGATTATATGTGATCTATATCACATTAAAATGTGATGTTCCAAATTATTATGATTGTCATAGCTACAAGAGTCATCTCAATCAGATTTTATGAAATTATTTCATTGTAAACGTATGGATGGTCAGATGATGTTGGTGAATGAAATGTTCTTACCTGGCAATAACTTCAGAGAAATATATATTTTTTTCATTCAAAATTTAATCATGAAAGAACATCTGGGGATATGCGTTATTCGTCACATTTTATTAATTTGCGCTAGTAGGGAAATGATAATAAAATATTCACACAAAATCTTGTATTCTATTTATTTTCTCTTTTACTCTGTGTACGCTAACCCTATAATATTGTTAGATATTATGTATATTATAACACCATAATATTGTGGTTGCATAAATGTTTCTAAAGCATGGTCTTATTTATATTACAATATAGGCTAGACAATAATGTAAGTTGAAGACCAATCAATAGTGTCAGTTCTATACAATGCTAGGTCTGACAGCTCTATATAGAACAGACCATTCGGTCTATGGTCCTACATAGAGCAAGGTTAAACAGATCTGTATAGAAAAGACAACAGGGTCAGTTCTATATAGCGATAGGTCTACCTACTCGATGTAGAACCTTGTGACTTCCGTCAACCTCAGAGGTGAGTTTAAATGGGGACTTTTATTTAGAAATTTGGGTGAACCGGATGTGAACAATGTAGCATTTCGTCTTGGATCCAGTAAGAGCGAAATGAGCAATATCAACTATCAAAGACGATCTTTCCATGTGATTTAAAAACGTTCTCCTGGCTGCTAGCTAGACGACTGAGAGCATGGATCTTCCATATACAGCATGGATCTATGTAATATACGGTGGATATATCTAGTATACCATGGTTCTATCTAGTATACAAGAGGAGAATGCGGCCATGCAGACCTTCTCCTCGCAGTCCTCCCTGATTATTAAACTATCTCTGGAGACAACCCTGTCTGTCCTGAAGCAAACCTGGGGAGAGGCAACGCCCCCTCTCTGGCAGGTAGACATATTGATACAGAAAGATATATAGATTTATAGGCATGTAGTCCCAGGGAATGTTTCGATTAATTCCACCCTTTTCTGTCCATTACATCATGATTTGACATATTTATAGTTTTACTTTTTCACTGTATTACATTTGTATGATTATATATTTGTTTTTGAATTTTTAATTAGTATTAGTATTTTGTCACTTTATGTAAGCTGCCATTTATGCTATTACTATGGTGACAATACAATATTTTATAATATAGGTGATTTACAGTTCTATAGTTACCATATTTATGTTTATTAGTGTTACTAGTTCTATGGTCCAGTAGTAATGCTCTGTGACTCCCAGTCGCAGGCTAGCAGTGTGGTGGACTCGATGGTGGAGCAGGCGGTCAGGAAGCTGTGTGAGGTGTTCTGGGAGCTGTACTCCACCCTGCTGGACCACAACCTGCCGGACCAGAACCAGCTGGAACAATACCAGAACCAGCTCCTCCAAGCCCGGCTGGACCAGAATCAGCTAGACCCAGACCGGACCCCAGACCAGACTCTAGACCTGGACTCAGACCAGACTCTACAAAAGACCCCAGACCAGACTCTAGACCAGACTCTAGACCAGGACACAGACCAGACTCTAGACCAGACTCTAGACCAGGACACAGACCAGACTCTAGACCAGGACACAGACCAGACTCTAGACCAGGACTCAGGGCAGACTCTAGACCAGACTGTAGACAATGACTCAGACCAGACTCTATACCAGACTCTAGACCAGGACACAGGCCAGACTCTAGACCAGACTCTAGACCAGGACACAGACCAGACTCTAGACCAGGACACAGACCAGACTCTAGACCAGGACTCAGGGCAGACTCTAGACCAGACTGTAGACAATGACTCAGACCAGATTCTAGACCAGACCCTAGACCAGGACTCAGGGCAGACTCTAGACCAGACTGTAGACAATGACTCAGACCAGACTCTAGACCAGGACCCAGGGGGAGCCCCAAGACACCTATCCGGTCTGATCATCAGAGATACTCCTGAAGACACAGTAGAAGGTAAATCTCTTCTACCAGCCAACTAAGCAGTTACAAACTCAACAGTTACCGATCAACGAGTAACCAACTACGCAGTTCTGTGCTTCTAAATTTGGACCTTGGTTGTGTTGCCATAACAGTGTGGAATGTGTGTGGATGATGGCTGGCCCGAGTTTGACTGATTGGACTCTGGGCCAGGTGAGGCTGCTAAAACCAGCCGTCATCCACACACACTCCACATACTTACGTTCATTGGTGGAGATTTGAACCTCTCACTTCCCCACCCCTAACCCTAAACCTTAACTCAAAGCCCTTCTCCAACACAGGAGCGAGCCAGGGTGTTGGAGGAGCGAGGGAGGGAGCGGAGGAGGGGAAGGAGCAGGAGAAGGAGAGGAGGAGGCAACGCTACAGGCTCAACGGCCAGCGGAGGCTGACCCTGAAGAAGGAGAACCCGCTGTGCTGCGAGGAGGTCTCCCTGCCCTCCGCCCCGCTCCGCGCCAACGTCAAGCGTTTCATGTGCGAGGTGTGTGGCCGGGGCTTCCCGCGGAGCAGGAGCCTCCAGGAGCACCAGACTGTGCACACGGGGGCCAGGGCCCACCCCTGCCCCACCTGCGGGAAGCGCTTCGGCACCGCCAGCAACCTGCAAGCCCACAGCCGGACGCACTCGGACCAGCGGCCCTTCCCTTGCCCCCTGTGCGGCAAGGGCTTCAGGAGCAAGGTGGGGCTGGCCCAGCACGGCCCGGTCCACAGCGGGGCCAAGCCGTTCGTCTGCCCGACCTGCGGCCTCCCCTTCGGACTCAAGTACAACCTGCTGCGCCACCAGCGGCTTCACAGCTCTGAGAAGACGTACCGCTGCTCAGACTGCGGGGAGAGCTTCTCCGGAGCCTGGGGGTTGAAGAAGCACTCGCTGGTCCACGGAGCCACCATGCCCTTCATGTGCGACCTCTGTGGGAGGACCTTCTTCTACAACTGTCAGCTGCTGAAGCACCAGCAGGTGGCGCACAAGAGCCCAGCAGAGGACGGGGACGGCGGCGGCGGCGGCGGCGGGGGCACCAGGAGAAGGCGGGCGGGCGCGGCGGCGGCGGCGGCAGGGGGTGGCTTCAGCTGCCCGGTGTGTGTCAAGAGCTTCTGCAGCGCCGGCTCCCTGAAGACCCATCAGAAGAGCCACGACGCGCACAAGGAGTTCAGCTGCTCCGTCTGCGAGCGCAGCTTCCACCTCAAGCACCAGTACCTGTACCACCTGAGGCAGCACAGCGGGGAGCGGCCTCACGCCTGCTCCGAGTGCCCCCGGGCCTTCTACCTGCGGAGCCAGCTGCTCCTCCACCGGCGGCTCCACAGCGGGGAGCGGCCGCACGCCTGCCTGAGCTGCGGCAAGAGCTTCCGCACGCCGCAGAACTACCAGCGGCACCTGCGCGTGCACACGGGCGAGCGGCCGTACGAGTGCTCTGTCTGCGGTTGGCGCTTCCGCCAGTCCAACCAGCTCAAGTCCCACATGCAGACGCACACGGGCGTCAAGCTGTACCGCTGCGGCCGCTGCAGCCGTGGTTTCTCCGACTCCAGGCAGCTCAAGAAGCACAGCTGCCCCGACCAGGACCCGAAAAAGGACTCAGGAACCTCCCTAGGGACATGACTAGGACCTCCCAGAACTCACTAGAACCACCCGAAGAACCTGCCCACTAGAGCCACTTAACCACTAGAACCCACACCCAACTAGAACGCTACTAAACCACTGACCCACTAGAACCCCCACCCCATTTAACCACTAACCCACTAGAACCCCAATCCCACCAACCCACTAATGCACCAGAACCCACCCCCCCCCCCCCAAACCCAGTAGATGCCCAACTAGAACCCCCACCACAGAAGAATCATCACAGCATCAATAAATCTATATCAATCTTTAATTAGTCTGACAAATATTTATAATCATGAACATCATTGTGATCATTCATTGGTTTCAGTGTCACTCGTTTTGTTGGTTCAAATTTGGTTCAAAAACATTTATTTATTTAGTGTTCATAACGCCCAATTGATATTGCATTGTTATGTACTATGTCAACGTTTATATTGAAAGGAATTTGGTTCACTTGCGGCAACATATTCTGTACACAACGTTTCATGAAGAAAAAATTAGTTAATTGATACGCGTGCCGATGTGGTATTAAACGACGTACCTTTTACTTTGAAAGGCAGTTTTGTTCATGACTGCGCATGCCTATTGTGGCAACGGATCGCGCGACGCAAAGCTAAGCTATCAGGCTAATTTATATAGTTACTAAACTAACTGATATTGATCAATGACCTACTTGAACCGGGTTGTATCATTCTATTGACAACAAGAAGTACGGGGGGCATCACTTGTTAAGTGTTAGTTCTGAGTTTAGCAGCGTTAGCTTCTGTCCTGGTGAATGTTTTTCTCTGATTTCGAAGTAAAGACGAGCTATAAGGAGTAACCCCGGGATCCTGACGGTGAGTAGTGTACCCACCATGCGTGTTTGTTTTATTTAAAAACTACGAAGTAGAAGAATAAGTGAGAGAAGCTTAAGTGGTGCAGAGTGACCAAATTGCTTGTGTTTATAATTGAGGGCGTGTTCATTCACGACCATAGCCCGGGAAAGTAGACAGACAGCACCATGGATGCGTGTTTTGACGTTTACCTGCTAGAAACTAAACATCTGCTACCTCCACGCAGAGTTTATAATTGAGGGTGTATAATACATAGTGAATAATAGAGGGTATAGTGTATCATACCGATTGCAGATCACAAACCACACCTCTGGGTTCCAAGGGCGCGACTAGTTTAGTTCAGTAGGTTGGAGCAACACAGGGGAACCAGACCCCTTGCAACGTGATGCCCTTCAGTTTGATATTATTATAATAGGGCTGGTGCTGAGTCTGCTCTCCGTCCTCCGCCAGGGTGATGCCCTTTATCCCTCTGGCACCCTGCTGGTTTCCGTGGTGACGGGGAGAGGGACCATGGCCCCAGTGTCAAAGGGGCAGCAGGGGAGGCGCCTGGTCAGAGAGGACTGCCTCTGTCCAGTGTGTATGGAGATTTACCTGGAACCAGTCACCCTGCCCTGTCAGCACACCTTCTGCAAGGTAACCTGTTCACAACCTACCCTAGGACCTACTGTAACTACATACAATAATAACATACTGTAACAACGGTCTAATAGCCATACTGAAACTACGTACAATAATAACCGTACTGTTATTACATACCATAATAACGATACTGTGGCAACAGACTATAATAACACAACATAATAACGTACCGTATTGGTAGCCTTGTTTCCTCCAGTCGGTGGACCAGGCCACGCTGTGCTGTCCTCTGTGCCGAAAGAGGGTCTCCACCTGGGCACGCCTCAACAGCCGCAAGAAGACCTTGGTCAACGAGGAGCTGTGGAAGGAGGTGCAGGACGCTTTCCCCCTGCAGTGCCAGCGCCGCCTCAATGGGGAGGAGGAGGTGGACGAGGAGCACGGTAGGAGGAACAGGAGGGAGGAGTCACCAGGATAACTAACAAAACATAATGTAACAACATACTGTATTTACATACTGTCAGTACGTTAACATGCACAGCTTAATCCGATTAAAGTAGTAGTTCGACTATGCTCCTCAATCGGACAACCGCAATTGTTCGAGTGTACATGATGGTGGTGAGCAAATCGATTCATTGGCCGAAGCATTTCATTCCCTGGAACGATAGGTGGCGCTGTGCCCATTTCAACTAGTGGTAATAGAGCCACCGGTTGACCTCTTTACGTCGCTAACAACAACAAACTCAGGCGGCCGCGTCATTCGAGAAAGATGTTTTCAGTAGACAGCTGTCAGTTCACTTTGGGTCCATGTCATTTCTCAGACGCCCCATTGTTCCGACCTCTCTGTTGTATGCGGACTCCTCCGGCGGTGGCGGAGCAGCTCCTCCGGGAGTCCACATACGGCAACAATCCCTTTCTCCTCCATGTCGTGTTCAATCTGGGAATTCGGAGTCAAAGCCAAAGTTCTTAGGTGAAATCGAAGTGTTACACCTTTCCTGCTGTCGGCACCCAGGCCGTAGTCGAGGAGCACAGGAGAGTCGTTCCCTCCAGGGCCGATGTTCTCTCGGGGGTAACACCCTTCACTTTGACCGGCAGTGGGTCTGCTTATAGGTCAGAATGAAGCGGCCACCGATTATTGACAGGCTGGGTACTTTATTCCTAGTTCCACTGACTTAACAGTACACGTTTGCACAGACACAACCAGACTCGTTCATTCACTAAACTGACATGCGCAACCGCTCGCTCTCCTCGCTCGTCCGCTCACTCGCTCAGGTCACACACACACACACACACACTGCCATTCTCGCGCACACACATACGCTACTCTCGTAACAGAAGCGTAGTGTGTACTGAATGCATGTTGATGATGGTACACTACTTATAGGGGGTAACTACACTTGCACGACACCGGCATTCTCCATCTTCTCCGCCACCTTTTTAAATAAAGGTCGCAGTTTCCGACGGCGACAACAACATGACTATCGTCTCCTTATACTTCCGGCTCAGGGCCCCCGGGAAAAATCTCGAGCATGCGCAGAACGCATAATCCGATTCCAATCCGATTGACCGTATACATGCATGTTAATTAGAATAACAATCAAATAATCTAGGTCTTAATTCGACTGAGTAATTCGATTCGACTTTAGTCAGACTAAGGTGTATACATACTTAATAATCCAATCATAGTCGGACTAAGCCAATAATTCGACCCTCTTGAGTGTCATGTAAACGCACTGTGTGAAAACCATAATGTAACTACATACCATAATAAGATACTGGAACTACATACCATAAAAAATAATGTAACTACGTAATTACATAATGTAACTAAATACATAATAAAGTAACTACATAAAATGACAACATAATTTAACTACATACAATAATAACATACTGTAACTACATACCATAATAACCACCCTATAACAACGTACTATCATAGCCATACTCTTGACTACAGGCAATAATAAATATACTATAACTACATACCATAATAACATACTTTTACAACATACCCTTATAACATACTGTAACTACATACCATAATTACTATACTGTAGCTACATACCCTTATAACGTACTGTAACTGCATACCATGATGACTAACTGTAACCATAGTAACGTGTTGTGCTACAGCGGAGTCCTCCAGGCCCAGAGTCTGCCAGCCAGGAGAGGTGAGGAAGGAGTATGAGGACCAGGTCTCCAGGGTACGACCGAGTCTTAACATTTACACTTTACACCTCTGGTTTTATACTACAGTTTTAGTTGGATACTTTAGACTTCTAGTTGTACACTGAAGAGTTTTAGCTGTGTACTTAAGGGTTGTAGTTTATACAGTTACACCCTCAAGTGCTATAATGCCATAATACACGGATACCAACAAAGTACAACGTATATTGATTTTGGAGTAATATATTGTGGGGCAGTTGGTGCTCAAAATGAATCCCTTAATGTTCATTGTATCACAGCATCCCTTAAGTCGATACCTGGGCGCTGTCCAGTAAGCAAACTGTATTTGACTTCTCTAGCCAGTAGGGGGCAACGTAGTAACAGCGTCACAGAGCTGTTGACCCACTTGTTGCGGTATCGTGGGATTTCCCAAAACAATAAAATTGACTCTATTGATACATTGATACAAAAATATGTTGCTGTTAATTTTTTTTATAACTAAGATATTCACAGATCTTTTTTTTTCCAAGGACGTATTATTTTTCACATGCATTTTTAAGATACAAAAATTTAATTAGTTAGACACATTGTTAGATTGAATCTGGGGCGCATATCATAGCCCCTTTTAAGGGCTGCAACTAACGATTATTTTAATAATCGATTAATCTGTCGATTATTTTTTTTCGATGAATCGGATACAAAAATGAAACATTTGTAATTGCCGCATCTTTATTCAAAAACTGAACATTACTTCAAATTCACAGTGCAGACTGAAGTATAAAAACACCAGGTTATTGCTCCAACGTCCCGGAACTATTAAAAGTAATATTAAATGATAATAAAAAAAAATACATATCTGGGATAAATAACATAAAAGAAACATACAATGTATGATATACATTTATATATATATATATATATATATATATATATATATATATATATATATATATATATATATATATATATATATATATATATATATATATATATATATATATATACAGTATATAAGGGATGTCCATGGTTAACCGGTCAACTGACAAGGTCTTTAACCGGTAAATAGGCCTACTAACGGTTAAAAATAAATTAAATCATCTTAATTTCTCTCAGAGACTGAGAGAAATTGAGATCGTTAATTCTGACTTGAGATCGTTAATTTTTATTGATATTGATAGCATTTTCGAGACTCCTTGAAATAGAACTTGTATTATTCCTTAATTGCTGATAAGATGGTCATAGTTCAAGATAGGATGTTAAACGGGTCATAATTCCATCTTTACTGTCTATTTTATATTGCTGGGAAAACAGGTTTTTGCCAAAATCTCAAATTTCTTTTTTTTTTTTGTGTTGCATTTGAACACATCAATCGTATTACTGAGCCGACCTGAACACATCCCATTTGAAACTGTTTGCGACTTCTTTTAAGCTAACTAGCTCTATATCCTGCCGATTTTAACATGGATTTAAAAACTGGATTACTATTTTAAACTGACAGGACTTTCTACGCCGTCCGGTTGTGTGACTACTAGCGCTGCTTTGAATGACTGTTGATGCACGCGGTGCCGACTCCGAGCCCGCCTGCACACCGTCTGCGCACAACGGAAACTGAGTTGAAGGAGTTTTTTTTTAACCAAAAGACAGTGAAGGTACAACACTTTATATAGGCCTACAGTCCAGTGTTAAGATATGACAAATACAAGCTGTGGTCGCTCACACTAAAGCTCGCTGTGGGCGTGCATGAACCATGAACCAACCTGTCTGCGGCTGGCTGTAAACAGTGCCGTGCCTACGAGTGACGTAGTAATCGCGCGACTCAACGAATCTATGACCAAATTCGTTGCCAACGCTTTTAGTAATCGATTTTATCGATTTTATTTTTGTTGCAGCCCTACTTTTAACACCGCTTGTTCAGCACGGAATGGGATTATGATGTTGGATAGTCAGAGGTATTAACAAATCCCGATCATCAGTGTCTGTGTGAAAGGGTGATGTGTGGGATCTGTGCGAAAGGGCATTGTAATGGTCTAGTACAGGGGTCGGCAACCTTTTGTATCAAAAGAGCCATTTTGGCCCATCTCCCGCAAAAAAAAAATGTTTGGAGCCGCAAACTTTTTAATTCACCCCCTCCCTGTGACACAAAAAAAACATAGTTCGTTGCATTCATGAAATTATAAAACAACAAAGAGAAAGCTGTTGAAGAACATTTTATTGCTGTTCTAACAGGAAAACCTCAAACTCTTATGAAGAGGAGAAATAACTTTGAAATAAATGAAACATATAGAACGAGTATAATAAGTCTAAACATAAAGAACATAGTTCGTTGCATTCATGAAATTATAAAACAACAAAGAGAAAGCTGTTGAAGAACATTTGATTGCTGTTCTAACAGGAAAACCTCAAACTCTTATGAAGAGGAGAAATAACTTTGAAATAAATCAAACATATAGAACGAGTAGGCTATAATAAGTCTAAACATAAAGAACACCTAAACAGGTAAACATAGGTTTGTTGTCATCCTCTTGATTTTTCCTCGGCCACAGCAATAAACCATCGAATCTGAACAAAAATCAAAATAACACACCAGCTCAGTTTCTAAAATATATATTTTTTGGTGCAAAATAATAGCCTATTAAATTGTAGTGTCCTCACCTGTTTAATGTGATTTCTGTTTCTGAACATCACTGCTGAGCTTTTCTATGTCGGGGCTGTAGGACGTGACCTTCATCTTAACGCAGGATTGCAGGCTGACATCTGTGAGGCGTGAGCGATATTTTGATTTGACATAGTTCATGTTAGAAAATATTTGCTCGCATAAGTATGTGGATCCAAAGATGGACAGGACTCCAAAGGCATACTTCTTGATGTTGTGATAAGTTTCGGGAATTGCATTCCATGTCTCAAACACAAGTTTGTCGAGTTTGGGAAGGTTTTCTATTTCGCTCCATTTGTGTTCTCGAGCGAGAATAGCCTTCCGACGGGCGACGTCTTCGAGATCAGCTGTCAGACTTTTGAACTTGGACACCCATACCTCTTTGTCAGCTATGTCAGCCAGTTCAATTTCAAGATCGGGTTGACTCACGAAAGTGAATGATGACATGTTCAGCATGGACGGGTCGATGTCCAGGGGTGTGACGGGGAAGGATAATGTGCTTTTTTCCTTTCTGAACTCACTGAATCTTTGTCCAAATGCAGTTTGCATTGCAATGATCGTGTGCTGCAAGTACTCACAATTGATGTTGTGTGACGTTTTGAACTCTCTCAGGGAGGGGAAGTGAGAGAACGTACCTTTCTCCACATCTCTGGCAAACACTGTCATCTTGCGCTCGAACGCCAAAACATACTCCAGCAGCTGAAGGGCAGTGCTTCCTTTTCCCTGGAGACTTCTGTTCAGCATGTTAAGGTGACCTGTCATATCCACCATGAAGTGCAGCTTTTCCAGCCAATCTGGGTGTTCCAGTTCTGGATAGGTGAGGCCCTTACTTTCCAGGAAAGTTTTCACTTGTTCCAGACAAGCCGCAAACCGTTTAAGCACTTGGACAGCCACCGGACTTTGTTATGCAGCAGGAGATCCGAATATGCGCTGTCGACTTCATCTAACAATGAACAGAACTGTCGGTGGTTTAACCCTTTTGCCATTATTTTGTTGACTATCTGAATGACAAGGTCCATCACCTCTTTGCATTCGGGGGGAAATGTTTGAGCGCACAGTGCTTCTTGGTGCAGGATGCAGTGAAACGTCAGCAGCTCTCGACCCAGCGACTTCTGAAGTAAAGTAATAAACCCCTTCTGTGTTCCTCTCATACTAGGTGCCCCATCAGTAGCCACTGACACCATGTTGGTGGTATTTATTCCTTTGGCTTTTAAACAATTCACCACAGCCTCACAAATGTCCTCCCCCCGTGTTTGGCCTTTGAGCGGTATCAACTCAATAATTTCTTCCTGCGGCCCGTCAGAGTTCACGTATTTGCATAACAGCGCTAGTTGTTCAATGTCGTTCACATCACTGGACTCATCACAGGCGATGGAGAATGCTGGAGCTGAATTTATGTCGTTAATTTGTTGACTGGTGATGTTTTCTGACATCTTAATGGTCCTGTCCTTTACGGTTTTTGCAGAGAGAGGCATATCTTTAATTTTCTGAACAATTTCAGTTTTGTTTTTAAAGTCCGAGAATAGATGTTCTGATATTTTAATGAATGTCTCTTTCAAGTATTCTCCATCTGTGAATGGCTTTCCGCACCTGACGATCTCCTGAGCTGCCGCAAAACTAGCAGCAGTTGTTGAATTTGGAGACTTGATCCATTTCTTAAAAGTAATTTTACTCTGCTCACATTTCCGCAGCAGTTCCGAAATCGCTCTTTTCCTTTCATCTCCTGCTTGGTACTTTTCAGCAAATGCGGAGTGTTTGTTCTGGAAATGTCTTTCAACATTACATTTTTTGTTATTGGCTAATTTCTCGCCACATATCAAGCATATAGGTAAGCCTGCATCAGTAGTACTGAAAGCAAATGAATCTGTCCACGCTGAATTAAAATCTCGATTTTCCTCTGCCACTTTTCTTTTCTTGGATTTATCCATGGTAAGTTTACTCAATATTAGTCAGAGAGGGAGTTACATGGTTAAATCTTTAGCTGTCATGTGGCATCAGGGATAGCCTACAGTAGCCTACAGTAGACTACAGTAGCCAGTCAGCAGCGTCAACCGTTGACGTTCTACGTGATCGGTCATGGCCAGCAATGTAAACAAGGAATAGATAGCATAGCATAGCATAGCGATACAATAGTCAAGTAATGAAAAAACTGTAAGGACCTTTATTATCAAAATATAACGTACTGAAACTTTAATATTCAACACAGCTTAATAACTTTTTGACTACGAACTTTAATGCTGTAAACCCTTCTCGCTCAGTATTTGTTCGTGCAATTGGCTGTCAACGGTGGATGCTGCTGATTGGCGGCTCACTGGCATGTCCCGCCTCCTGCCAATGGCAGCATCTAGGCTACTTCCTGATGCCAGATACCAGTTAAAGATTTAACTCCTACTGGGATTAGCCACCTGCAAATCAACGAAGCTTTGTCATTCACTCCCCCCCTCACGGTAGCGCTATTGCGCATCCATTGCGACCTCTCGTTTAGTTGACGATATATATAAAAATATATATATAATATTTATTTATTTTTTTTTTTTTTTTTTTTTTTAAGAAAACTGCAGGGAGCCACGGCTGAGGGGCTAAAGAGCCGCATGCGGCTCCGGAGCCGCAGGTTGCCGACCCCTGGTCTAGTAGTTGACGTGTGTGTGTGTGTGTGTGTGTGTGTGTGTGTAGCTGGAGGAGGAGCGTCGTGTGGGGGAGGAGGAAGAGAGGAGGGCCAGTGAGGAGTTCATCCAGCTCCTCCTGCAGGAGGAGGAGCATCGTTTGGCCCAGGAAAGAAGGAGTCAAGAGGAGAAACTAGAGGAGGACGAGAGGCTGGCACGCTGCCTCAGCCAGGAGCTGGTCTGTCTGTCTGTCAACCGTTCTGTCTGCTTGTCTACCTGTCTGTCATTCTGCTGGTCTACTGGTCTGTCTACCTGTCTGTCTTTCTGACTGTCTGTGCCTGCCTGTCTATCTGTATGCCGTTTGTTGTTCTACCGGCTGTCTGTCTGTCTGTACCTTTCTGCTGATTATGCTAATAGTATGTTTATTATATATAGTATGTTAATAATGTTGAAGAATAATAGTAATGCTGATAATAGTATTTTGTTAATGATTATACTAATTAATAATATTTGTTATGCTGATTAGGTTTAATTATAGCAATAGTAATAATGTTATTTAATGATAATTGGAATAATCTTATCCATGTCCGGTATTTATTCATGCTCTGTCCTCTGTACAGAACTCATTAATCCTTTGTCCAGTACTTATTCATGCTCTGTCCTCTGTACAGAACTCATTAATCCTTTGTCCAGTACTTATTCATGCTCTGTCCTCTGTACAGAACTCATGAATCCTTTGTCCAGTACTTATTCATGCTCTGTCCTCTGTACAGAACTCATTAATCCTTTGTCCAGTACTTATTCATGCTCTGTCCTCTGTATAGAACTCCTCTCCGGTGTCTCAGCCTGCTTCTTCTCATGCCAGAATTAAACCTACCCCTGGACAAATAGACAGGTAGGAACCTACTGGTGGACATTAGACAGGTAGGAACCTACTGGTAGTAGTGTGTTTTGATTTATTTTTTTTAATGATCTCCAGGTTCCTGTGTCCACTGCCTCCCAAACCAACCAGTTCAGACACCCACAGGGTATGTATCTCTATCTCATGTCTGTCTCGCGCTTTCTCTGCTTGTTTGTCTCTCTTTCTCTTCTTGTCTGTCTGTCTCTGTCTGCCTGTCTGTCTTTCTGGCTCTCTTCATGTGAAGTGTAGCTGCATTTCTACAGCGCTTTTCAGACCTGGGGTCAATCAAAGTACTTTACATTTATTGCCTCGTATTCATCCATTCCTTCAGCCTTTGGTACACACATTCATACACCGATTCACCCACCCACAGCGGTGTCAGCTATGCAAGACAGCAGCTAGGTCCTTTACCTGTTATTTGGTTTGGTTGATTTTCAGCACAGAAGGGACTTATTCCTGTTTTTGTCTTGTGTGACAGTGTTTATCGCAGTTAGTAACCGGTACAGGTCAGAGTAGTGAGATCTAGGGCTGATCTTGGTCAATGTTGAAATCACGATTATTCAAACAATTATTTTTGAGCTTGAAAACATGTTGTATTTATTCAGCATGTCTCTCAGATTTTTTTTTTGTAACTGAGAACTTTGAAATTTCGCCTTTAAGTAATACAAAAAATAATAATACACAAAATGGTCAAAAAGAAAATGTTCCAATCTAAAATGATTTACAGATATATATCCAGCTGTTCTGCCCTTTCTATAAAACATTGATAAAAAAAAAAGGTTGATTATGTTCATTTTGTGATCGTTTGACGCTGAAATCGCGATCAAAATTCAATTAACCGCCCAGCCCTAGTGGGATCCTTACTAAAAGTGTATCACGTCTTCTGTCCACACTAGGACAACATACTGCTCACCCCCCCACCCACAGACATCACCAGACCGGCTTCACCCGGACACCCAGACACCCCCCGACCAGGTCCACCAGGAGACCCAGACCAGACCGAAGCCACCCCCGTCCTGACCCCCTCCTCCAAGAGAAGGAGCGTCCATATGGAGACAGGCCCATCCTACTCCTCCAAGAGACGCTGCTTTTCCCCCCCCAGCACCTGGCCGCACCAGCAGGTCTCAGCCAGTTCTGGAGTCCGACGGGGCGGGGAGGTGGAGGTGGAGGAGGGGGAGGAGGAGGAGGAGGTCTGTGTTCTCCTGGTGGAGGAGCTCAGCCGGCAGGAGGAGGTGCTGTTCAGCCGCCGGCAGCAGGAGGAGCAGGACCGTTTGGTGGCCGAGCTCCTCCAGAAGGAGCTGAACAAGGAGGAGCAGCGGGCCTACACCGACCGCAGCAAAGGCTCTGCTGACCCTTACCAGCTGCGCCGCAAAGCAAGAACCTCAAGGATGACCTCCTCCTCCTCCTCCTCGTCCCCCTCCTCCTCCTCGTCGTCGTCGTCGCCCTCCTCGTCGTCCTCGTCGTCCTCCTCCTCCTCCTCCTCCTCCTCCTCCTCCTCCTCCTCCTCCAAACGAAATGAGGTGGGAGCAGAGCAAAGGGCTACTCCTAACAGACAGACGGCTAGCAGAACAAGCTCCCGCCCCGCCCCTCACCTGCCAGGGGCCAATAAGCAGGCCTCACTAAAGGATATATTCCGACGCCTCTCCAGCTGAGATTGTGACCATCGGACCTTAGTTTCTCCCCCCTCGCTCCCTCCCTGCTAACTCGCATTGCCAAGTACGTTAGCATCATAACACTGCTTGTAGCACGCATTATGCTGTATATTAGCATCATAACGCTGCTTGTAGCTGACAGTATGCTAGCATCCTAACACTGCTTGTAGCACGCATTATGCTGTATATTAGCATCATAACGCTGCTTGTAGCTGACAGTATGCTAGCATCCTAACACTGCTTGTAGCGCACAGTAAGTTAGCATCATAATGCTGCTTGTTGCGTCGGGTGTACAGTACGTTAGCATTACACTGCCTGTAGCGCAATGCACGTTTACAGTTCACATCATGTGATTGCGAGACTGATATGATTGAGTTGACCTGACTGCGATAAAGTTTTCATCAGCAGTTCCTCTATGTAAATTTTGCAGTTATCTGGAAATAAACTGCCCACTGGTAGCTGTGATGTCTTGGTCTGGTTTGTGACAGGAACTCACTGCCGTGCTACAGGACACCGGCTCAGATCAGGCCTGGAACTATTGTCTGTTAACTACCGTTCTCTCCTAATTGCCCCCTCAAACAATGTAGGACAATCCATGAAGATTGCCCTGGGAGATTAATTAGAATTGTTAAAATAATTGTATTGGTAAAAACCCAATTTCAAAACCTTCTGTAATGCACAAAAGCAAGGTCCCTCCTGTAATTAGGGGGTCCCTCCTGGTAAAGGGGTCCATAAAGAATGTGGGTCCCACTGGGACCTATATTAGGCCCTGAAGACAGGGTACCCTGTCTGCAGGGCCTTATATAGCCATGAGATCAAGGAATCCATCCTGTGACTGCTTCTGCAAAGTCTGGGTTCGCTCAGCTCATCTTGACCAATCAGAGAACCGTTACCGTTTTAGTGTCTGTTCCACTTGATGTAGTGAGTGGTCAATATGAGGAAATAACCAATCAGCACGCGAGTCTGAGTCATCGAGAAGCTGAAGAGCAGCAAAGCAGCATATATGTTGGGGGTTATCGTGACGACATGGGCGTTTTTGGTCCATACCAAAACTTTATAAAAAATGAGTAAATTACATTTGACATTGACATTTTTATGAAGATGCTGCTTTATATGAAGATAGTGTATGTAATGTGTAATTAAAATATGAGTCAATTGTGTTTTAACATCTTGGTTTGTTCTTGAATAAGAGTAAAAAAAAGTTACCTGCTAAAAGTATATTATAAGCAAACATAGGATCTAGTATCCAGTTGTGCCGCAACATCTTCGTTTACGCACTTCCTCTGAAAGAGGAATCATCATAGAGTTATCGAACAGCAAAACAACCTCAGACACGAACGTCTCAAACAGGGATGTAGTCTGCTAAGGAACTCTCACCCCCTTATCTTAACCCCCCTCATCCGCGTCATTACATTCCCTATTTTACAATTGGATTTTTAATAAATAAAAAGACTGGTCCACCCAGCAATTAAAATGATGGAAAGCAATGAAAATGATATCTCAAACGCTCTTTCAGAGAACTGTAGATTAACTGACTAGGAATATTACTTCTGACCCCTCCAATATTCTGTATTCAGAATACGAACTGCTCCAATCAGGCAGACGCTACAGGGTTCCAATTAAATACAGGAAAATATACATGACCAGGTATAAAAACTCTTTCATCACTCTTTCTGTCAATCATGGGGCAGTGTTGAAATGTTAAATGCACTATTGTCTGTCTTGCTTGTGCTATGCACTTTATGTCTGTTATGGCAGTATTATTGTATTCATTTTTATGTTATAGCCTTTATTTCCTAGACCAATTTCCCCTGCAACAAATTAAGTGAACTACGGTTCTAGTTCTAGTTCTAGCATACCCTCTAATGTACTAACATACCCTCTTATGTACTATAATACCCTATAATGTACTATCATACCCTCAAATTTACTAAAATACACTCTAACGTACTAAAATACCCTTTAGTAACGTTCTAACATACACTCTAATGTTCTAAAATGCCCTTAAATGGTGTTCTAACATACCCTAACTATAACAGCCCCTAACTAACTAGGATAACTCTGATTTGAGTTAATTGCTGATCTTATTGTCGTTAACCGGGGGGTTGGGAGCCAGGTGACCGGCTGAGTGAGGCGTTGATTCCGTGGCTAACATGCTTCATGTATGTTGAGTTCCCCATGGACATGTGAGGGAGGGAGGTGGTGGTGGTGTGGTCCAGTTGGGACCAATATAAATTGTTTTGGTTCCTCATCTAGTCAACTCCTGCCAAGGGCGGGCTGCAGTCAACACGGTGAGACCAGCCTCCTCACTCCTTCAGTGTGTTAGTGTCTCCTGGTAGTATTTTAGTCTGTTTTTTTTATATGTTCTGGTAATATGTTATTATTATCCTGGTAGTATTTTAGTCAGTTTTGTTTATATGTTCTGCTAATAAGTTATTATTATCCTGGTAGTATTTTTGTATGTTCTGGTATGTTAATATGTTCTGCTAATATGGTAGTATGTCCTGGTAGTATTTTAGTATGATCTGGTATGTTAATATGTATTATGTAGTATGTGTGTTGGTATGTTTTGACAGAATGTTGTTAAGTTTGGGTAGAATGTAAGTTAAGGATACATAGATAATTGTATTAATAAT
>NC_136936.1:8357149-8369649 GCF_949987615.1 Pollachius pollachius | reverse complement strand
ACCCTATTAAAAAACACCTGAACTGGACAATTTCTGAAGAATAAAAGGCTTCCATCTATGACACATTCCATCCGAAAACTCAATATATCTTTTATTGTGACTATTACGAAGTCTTGAATCAGGACGTCATTCAGACGCGTCTACATTTTCTGAAGACAGTTAGACCTATAGGTATAGCTGCTATTTTAGCCACAACTAAAGCTAACTGCAGATACATCTATTGAAGTGAAGCTACAACTACAGCTAACTGCAGCTACAACTTCAGCTAACTGCGGCAACTGCTATAGCTAACATCAGCTGCTAGTATAGCCAACAACGGTGTCGTGACTTATTTTGCGGTTAATCAAAATATTCACGGTCTTTCGGGATTGTGGCTTTTTAGACACGCTCGCTCCTTTTGATTCCAAAAATAAAAGTCGGGGATCGTCCGTTAGCTTTACGGTATTTATTTCACCAAAAAAAGGATGAAGGATCAACATAAACCTTTTCTAACATACATATCAAAGGGGCTGTCACTGAGCGGTTAAAAAACTGTACCGCTTCCGGTCTACCTATTCACCTGTGGCTCCCAAAACCATCTTGCATATTAATAAATAAATCAAACATTATATCAAACCAAACAATGGCTCTAACAAACGGCTACAATTATAGCTAATTACAGCTACATCTAAAGCTAAAGACAGTTGCTTCAATAGCTAACTACAGATAGCACTAAAGCTTACAACAGCTGCAACTAAAACAAATGCAGGTTCTACTATAGCAAACTACAGCCACTATAGTTCCATAGTTGCAGGTTTTAAGTTATGTTGATGATTGATAACTAGGTTCCTTAGAGAATAATATATCATACAGGCAGGCAAACAGGTAGACAGACAGGTTCACAGACAGACAGACAGACAGACAGACAATGTTTAAAATCGGTCTAATAATACATGAACATGTGTATATAATGATATTATAATAATGTCTCCCTGGTCCTGATGTTTCCTGTTCCGGTCTGGGCTTTGATCCAGCCACGCTCCACACACACCAGCTTTCACACGTACACCCCACCTGTGTGTTTGTGTGTGTGTGTGTGTGTGTGTGTGTGTGTATCTGAGTGTCTGTGAGTGTGTGTTTTTGATGAAGATGGAGGAGGATGGGGATGACCTCCTCCTGCTGTCCATTTCTCTCCTGCTGATTTCCTCTTCCTGTGATTCTCTCTCGCCCCAGCTTCTCTATCGGACGACTCACCCCCGCACTGAGTGGGATTAAGAGAGAGAGAGAGAGAGAGAGAGAGAGAGAGAGAGAGAGAGAGAGAGAGAGAGAGAGAGAGAGAGAGAGAGAGAAGCCTAGCGATATTATCTCTCTCAATGTCTCTGTGGCAGAGAGAATATCCTTTGAGTCTTACCCATCCAGACCATCTTCATGAAGAACGACTTCCAGAACAAGTAGGCCTACTAAAACTTAACTTTACAATATTATATAAAATGTATAGTTTTAACTTTATAAAGTGATGTTTAACTTATATTAAATATCACTTTATGTAAACACTGATTGATAAACCTATATGAGAGCCGAGAGAGAGACAGAGACAGAGAAAGCGAGAGCGAGAGAGAGAAGCCTAGCGATATTATCTCTCTCAATGTCTCTGTGGCAGAGAGAATATCTTGTGAGTCTTACCCGTCCAGACCATCTTCATGAAGAACGACATCCAGAACAAGTAGGCCTACTAAAACTTAACTTTACAATATTATATAAAATGTATATTGTTTTAACTTTATAAAGAGATGTTTAACTTATATTATTAAATATAACTTTATGTAAACACTGATTGATAAACCTATATTGAGAGAGCCGAGAGAGAGACAGAGACAGACAGAGAGAGAGAGAGATAAGATAGTGTAATGGGTTCGAATGAGCGCCAGCAGGCAGAGTTGTCGTCCCTCAGCGGGAGATCGTTTTATTGTCTTTTGACGGAGAACACAAATACTCGAACTATAACGAAGGTCCTCCCAGAGTCGTCCCTTCGTGGGTTCTCGGTATGCTCCACTCGCTCTGGATCTCTGGGGTCCGTTCGCTCCTGGTTTTTCCTCCCCACTACAACACAAAGCAGGCACATAAGTACACACTCCCTGATTGGCCTGAGTGCGGACACCTGCTCGCAATCAGGTCCAATCCCCCCAGCCAATCCGGTGCGCTCCCAACCTGCCCATACTCCCCCTGCAGGCCAGACGTCGCACGTCCCCCCACACACCCCCACCGCCCGACACAGGCCGGCGTCACATCCGGCCGCCAACTCACTCCCCCCCCCCCCCCCACAGCAGGAGAGGAAGTCCTTCACTCTCTTACGGGTGAAGTCGGTCAAGGGGCTGGCCAGGTCCGAGAAGTGCGGCATGAACTGCCGGTAGTACCCTGCCAGCCCCAAGAACCGTCTCACCTCCTTGGTCCTGGGCCGAGGTGAGGCGGCCACCGCCGTGGTCTTAGCGACCTGTGCCCCCCCCCCCCAGGTGGTACTCCAGATACTCGATCTCCCTTCGCCCGATCACGCACTCCTTCGGGTTGGCCGTGAGCCCCGCCCGTCTCAGCGACCGAAGGACGGCCGCCACCTGCCGCACGTGCTGCTCCCACGTTCCACTATAGATGACAATGTCATCAATGTAGGCAGCAGCATACGCGGCGTGGGGCCGTAACACCCGGTCCATCAGTCGCTGAAACGTGGCCGGGGCCCCGAACAACCCGAACGGAAGTATCTTGAATTGTTATAGACCGAGCGGAGTGGAGAAGGCCGTTTTTTCCCGGGCTGCTGGAGACAGCGGAATCTGCCAGTAGCTCTTCGTGCAGTCCAGAGTCGTGTAATAGGTGGCCATGCCAAGCCGGTCCACAAGCTCGTCGATCCGAGGCATTGGGTAGGCATCGAACTTCGAGACCGCTGTTCACCCTACGAGAGTCCGCGCAGAACCGGCTTCCCCACAAGCACGACAGGACTGCACCAGTCGCTGTGAGACTCCTCGACCATTCCCAACTCTAACATGGTTGCTAATTTGCGCCGCACCACATCTTGTTTGTGGACGGGCAGCCTGTAGGGACGTGTCCGCACCGTTAACCCGGGCTGCGTCTCGATGTCGTGAGTAATTAACGGAGTGCGACCGGGCAGGGGCGAAAAGACGTCGGCGAACCGGAGTTGCGGGCCGGCAACGTCCCGCGCCTGACTCCTCGAGAGGGTCTCGCCCCGACCTACCGGAGGGATGGGACCTGGGCCCGGGACTTCCGGCCCGAGCTCTTCTCTCTCCGGCAGCGTCGACGCAAACGCGACAGGGACCACATCGTTCCACCTATTTAGGTGAAACGATGTTTGTTTTCGCCCCTGTCTGAACGTGCTACCTCGTAATCCACGAAGGGCCCTTGCCACTTCACGAGTAATTTGGTGCTAGAGTAGGGCAGCAGTACCAGGACCTTGTCCCCCGGGTTGAGATCGCGTAATCTAGTCACTCTGTCGTACAGGCGTCTCTGACTCTCCTGGGCTCGGTGCAAGTGCTCACATGACAATACCCCTAGTGAGTGAAGCTTTGCACGCAAGTCCATGTTTTTGCTGTCACTGGACCCCTCCTCCCAGTTTTCTTTAATGAGGTCCAGGACGCCCCAGGGCTTGCACCCATAAAGTAACTCAAATGGGGAAAACCCTGTGGAAGCCTGGGGCTTCCCGTACTGCAAACAACAGAGGGTCTAGCCATTGATGCCAATTTCGAGCATCCTCGTGTACGAACTTACGGATCATGGACTTTAACGTCCGGTTAAACCTCACACAATCCGTCCGTGGAAGGGTGATAGACGCTTGTGCGAATGGCCTTGACCTTCAACAACCCGTAAAGTTCCCTAATCGTGCTTGACATGAAATTGGTGCCCTGGTCAGTGAGAATCTCTTTCGGGATTCCCACCCGCGATATGACATGAAACAACGCCTGCCCAACACTCTTCGCGGAGATGTTGCGCAACAGAATTGCTTCCGGGTATGGGGTTGCGTAGTCAATCAGGACTAACACAAATCGATACCCGTGTGAGCGCGGGCAGGCAGAGTTGTCGTCCCTCAGCGGGAGATCGTTTTATTGTCTTTTGACGGAGAACACAAATACTCGAACTATAACGAAGGTCCTCCCAGAGTCGTCCCTTCGTGGGTTCTCTGCATGCTCCACTCGCTCTGGATCTCTGGGGTCCGTTCGCTCCTGGTTTTTACTCCCCACTACAACACAAAGCAGGCACATAAGTACACACTCCCTGATTGGCCTGATTGCGGACCGGTGCGCTCCCAACCTGCCCATACTCCCCCTGCAGGCCAGACGTCGCACGTCCCCCCACAGATAGATATTTTATTTTTTTATACCTTTGTCTTATAAGATAAAAGCAAAAGTTGACAATGCATCTAATTCCACCTAATGTAAAAGATATATATATTTACATTACCAAAACAACCACACATTTAATTAAAATAAAAAATGTAAATGATAAAAAAATATATTGCAACAGCAAAATATATATTCAGTGAAAGGTATCTTATAATAAGTACTCATCTAATAATAACATGCTAGTTACATGCTAACAGCATGATAACAAAATGGTAACAACATGATATACATATGCTAACAACATGCTAGTCACATACTAACAACATGCTAGTCACATACTAACAACATGCTAGTCACACTAACAACATGCTAGTGGCATGCTATTAACTTGGTTCCTTGGTCTTCCAGGAGTTCAACCAGCAACTCTGTTACTAAATGTGTTTCTCTCCCCAGACATGGAGCACCTTAACTCCTCCCATTTACCGACCAGGCCGTCAGAGCTGAGCAGCTGCTTCACCCACCAGGTGCTCCCGGCCCTCTACCTGCTGGTGTGTCTGGTGGGCGTGGTCCTCAACGTCCCGGCCGCCTGGCTCCTCCTGCGCGTGCCCAGCGAACGCCCCCTGGTGGTGTACCTGAAGAACATGGTGGGGGCCGACCTGCTCCTCCTCTCCACCATCCCCCTCAAGGTGGGGGCGGAGCTCAGGATGGGGGGGCGGGGCCTGCAGGTGGCCGTGTGTCGCTACAGCGCCGTCCTCTTCTACTCCTCCATGTACGTGGGCATCGTGTTCATGGGCCTCATCAGCCTGGACCGCTACGTCACCATCACCCGGCGCACCTCCCCCTCATCGCTCCTGCACAGGGTGGGCGTGGCCCGCCTCCTGGCGCTGGTCACATGGTGTCTCCTGCTCCTCAGCGTGCTGCCCAACGTCCTCCTGACCAGCCGCTCCCCCCTCCCCAACTCCTCCGCCTCCTGCATGGAGCTGAAGACGCCCCTGGGCCTGCAGTGGCACCGCGCCTCCACCCTGAGCAGCGTGGCGCTGTTCTGGGCCACGCTGCTCCTCCTCTGCTCCTGCTACGCCTCCATCGCCCGCCGCGTCTTCCGCTCCTCCCGCCGCGAGCGCGGGGGGGGTCCGTGCCGGCGCTCGGGCCGCAGCATCGTTGTCCTGCTCCTGGTGTTCCTGCTGTGTTTCGTGCCCTACCACGCCTGCAGGGTGCCCTACACGCTGAGCCAGACGGCCGGGGCCGGCTTCAGCCAGCACACGCGCTACGTCCTCTTCCAGCTGAAGGAGGCCACGCTCCTGCTGTCCTCCGTCAACGTCTGCCTGGACCCCCTCATCTACTTCTTCATGTGCAGGAGCTTCAGGGAGTCACTGCTGAGGAAGATGGCTGGAGGAGGTCAGAGGAGGAGAGCAGGGGAGAGGAGGTGAGAGGAGGAGAGGAGAGGCAAGGAGAGGAGGTGAGAGGAGGAGAGGAGATGCAAGGATAGGAGAGGAGGGGAGAGGAAAGGAGGAGGAGATGAGAAGAGAAGAGAGAAGACAAGGAGAGGAGAAGATAGGAACATTTTTTTTATTTATCTTCTATGTGATTAATGAAGTACAATAAATTTCTACAAACATTTCTTCAACATATGGTTGGTTCTCTGTGTGATGTTTGTTCTACATGAATGCTGTTGAAGTTATCAGTAAAATAAGTGTGCGCGTGTATGATCTAGATTGATCTTCTTTCTGATGCATATAATTTGTGTAAGGCTATATGTTCTACTTACTGTTTCATAAATAGCTGGACAGGGTTACACTTATAAACGACATAAACTTTTATGTACATTATTGTTGAATTAACTTTATCATAGACAGCTGCTCAGAACATGCATATACAGACTAAATATGTCCCAGCTAAAACACCTTGTGAAAATTCTTGTGAATTTCCCAAACTTATTTTATTTATTTATTTAGCGTTTAAATAAGTCTTGAGACGGAAAGAGTCAGAGAGGAAGACCAACTATGGCAAGAGGGTTTGAAGCATTTCCTGTCAACAGCGGCTTGTTGCACAAACTCTCCTTGAAGAGTGTCGGGTGGACCTCACAGGATGTTACCTCACTCCCAGCTTTATTTATGCTTTCATCATGCATTTCATCAACTGCAACAGATGTGTTGGGCTTCTGGATGCTTCATATGGGGTCAAATATAGCATAAATCAAGAAGCTACTAACATCTTATCTCATTGTTTGTGTGTGTGTGTGTGTGTGTGTGTGTGTGTGTGTTTGTGCTTGCGTGCATGTGTGTGTGTGTGTGTGTGTGTGTGTGCGAGTGTGTGCGTGCGTGCGTGCGTTTGTGATTATGTGTGCGTGCGCGTGTGTCCGTGTGCTTGTGTGTCTGAGTGTGCGTGCGCGTTGGTGTTTATGTGCAAGTGTGTGTGCTGAGCTCGTTATTTAAATATTTTGATATTCGTCAAGGTTAGGTTCAAGTTCTAAATTGTATATTTAGAACTATCTGTTTTCAACCCTTAACCCATGTGTGTGGTCCAGGTCAGATAAACGGACCACAGTGAAGTCCGGTCCGGTTCCGAACGAGAAATCCAGGCCATGTCTTGCGTCTCAGGTTTATCCCGGAAAAGGACTGCCGCTCCGCCGGAAGACTCTTCCAGATACTTAGCAGCTAGCAGTTAGCCCTATGCAAAAATGGATGAGAACATAGTAGCCTGTGAAATGTGTGTGTAATGTTTGTAGAGTTGTTCATGCTGAATGTGTTTAGACTTCAGTGTGTGTGTGTAGGTTAACGCTGTGTCACGCCATTATGTCGCGGAGCGGGGAGATAATCCACCTCAACGTCGGAGGGAAGAGGTGCGACTCTTTCACTATACTTGTATAATACCTTATTATTTATACAACATATAACAACAATTTATGTTTACTTATATACTATAAATATGACACCATCTTATAAAGGTTATGGTACAGACTTCATAAACACCTGGGTGAGACGAGAGTATGATTCATTAGTTCATTGGTGATGAAGAGTTTAGATATGAAGTGTGTTTTATACTAGTGACGAAGAGTGATAAAGAGTTAGTGAGGAGTGTGTTATACTAGTGAAGAGGAGTGTAAGTGATGAGTGTTCTATACTAGTGAAGTTTTTATTAAAGAAGAGTCTTAGTTAGTGATGCTTCATACAAGGGATGGAGACTGTTGGTGATGAAGACTGTTTGTTTAGTGAATTAGAGCGTTAAGTGATGAAGAGTGTTAGTATTGAAGAGTAACTTTACACTAGTGTAGAATGTTAGCGATTAGTGTTTTATATTAATGATGAAGAGTGTTTAGTGATGAAGAGCGTTTTAGTGATGAATGCTTTATACTAGTAATGACGTGTGTTTAGTGATGAAAGTGTTTAGTGACGAGTGTTTAGTACTAGCGATGTGTGATTCAAATGGTTCTATACTATTGAAGAAGAGTGTTTTGTACGACTGATAAATAGAGATAAGTGATGAGTGTTATTGATATATGTTTTATGTTTCCAGGTTCAGTTCTTCGCGGCAGACACTGACCTGGGTTCCAGACTCGTTCTTCTCCAGGTGTGTGTGTGTGTGTGTGTGTGTGTGTGTATGTGTGTGTGTGTGTGTGTGTGTGTGTGTGAGTGTGTGTGTATTAATGTCTTTTTTTTCTGTCATTAGTCTGCTGAGCGGGCGAATCTCCACCTTGAAAGATGAGACGGGAGCGGTAAGTAGTGTGTGTAAGCACTGTATCTGTGTGTACATTATGTTGATGGTGTGTGTTAACCCTGTGTGTGTGTGTGTGTGTGTGTGTGTGTGAGTGTAGATCTTCATTGACAGAGACCCTTCCCTCTTCGCTCCCATCCTCAACTTCCTGCGCACCAAAGAGCTCCACCCCCGCTCCATCAACGTACACATGCTCACGCACGAGGCCGAGTTCTACGGTATTACCCCACTTGGTGAGTTAGAGCTCTCTCCCTCCTGCTCTTTGTTAGACCCCTCTCTCTCTCCTGCTGTCTGTTAGAGCTCTCTCTCTCCTGCTGTCTGTTAGAGCTCTCTCCCTCCTGCTGTCTGTTAGAGCTCTCTCTCTCCTGCTGTCTGTAAGAGCTCTCTCCCTCCTGCTCTTTGTTAGAGCTCTCTCTCTCTCCTGCTGTCTGTTAGAGCTCTCTCCCTTCTGCTGTCTGTTAGAGCTCTCTCTCTCCTGCTGTCTGTTAGAGCTCTCTCCCTCCTGCTGTCTGTTAGAGCTCTCTCCCTCCTGCTGTCTGTTGGAGCTCTCTCTCTCCTGCTCTTTGTTAGAGCTCTCTCTCCTGCTGTCTGTTAGAGCTCTCTCTCCTGCTGTCAGAGTTCTCTGTCCTGCTGTTTGTTAAAGCTCGCTCTCTCATACTGATTGGGGGGTATGGTTTGTGGTGATGTTGGAGTGTGTTTGTTTTGTCATGATGTTTGGGTGCGTTTGTTTTTGTTAGTGCGTAAGCTGCAGCTGTGTGATGACCTGGACCGCTCCTCCTGTGGCAACGTGCTGTTCAACGGATACCTTCCCCCTCCAGGTAACCCTGCTTACAATATCAACACCAAAACACCCCCTCACACCTGGACACACCCTGGCTCGGAGTTTACATGCACACTGAGAACCTGCTTGTTGGTGCAGTCAGTCGTTTTCTTAGAGGATCATATTGGTATTTTAAGAAAACTTAAAAGACCAATATTGACTCATCATAGCATCAGCTCTGTCAATTGTAACTATTGTACCAGTCTCTGCTGGCTGCATCATTTGTCAGAATGTTGCCCACAAGCTCTGTACTAACTGACGTCCAACGTGCTATATTGTCATGATCACTCGTGTGTGTATGTGTGTGTGTGTCTGTGTCTGTGTGTCTGTGTCTGTGTGTATAGTGTACCCTGCCAAGAGGAGGAATCGTCACAGCGTAGCCGGGCCTCAGTACCCGGTCCGTGTGGCGCCGGCAGAGCGCGCACCGGTCCGACGAAGCAACACCATGCCCCCCCACCTGGGCGGGGGCGGACCCCTCGCCCACCGGCCCCCCGAGGACCGGGTCCCCGGGGGTCAGTGCAGACACACACGCAGCAAACTTCTGCCCAGGGGTTCATAAAGTAATGGTGTCTTATCATACCATATTTGTGTGTGCGCAGGCCAGGTGTCGGACCCGGGTATGGTGCGGATCATCTGTGGTCATCATAACTGGATCGCCGTAGCGTACGCCCAGTTCGTAGTCTGCTACAGGTACTGATCCCATCATCCACAATACTGATGATCGTATTGACCACCCCCTTCCAGGGTAAAGACATCTAATGGCCTCTCCTCCTCCCCCCCTCCCCCCCCCAGGGTGAAGGAGTCCACTGGCTGGCAGCAGGTCTTCACATCGCCCCGTCTGGACGGTGTGATCGACAGGGTGGCGCTCAACGCCAAGGTGATGGCTGGGTCGCTAGGCGACAACGACAAGATGGTGGCTGTCGCCTCGGGAACGGAGATCATCCTCTGGGCCATCTGCCCTGATGGCAATGGCAACGAGATCGGTGAGAGGGGACTAAGATCTAGTTAAGTCAGGACTGTGAGATCAGGTTAGAACGGGTTGGACCAGGTTAGATCAGGACTGTGAGATCAGGTTATATCAGGACTGTTAGATCAGTAAGGGATGATTGATTTTCGGATTGCTATCAACATAAAATGGAATGTCCTTGTGGTTATTGATTAATCGTTTAAAGAGACAATATCTAACCATTTTTGTTTGAGATGTGCTCTAAAACACACTCTTTCTTGTAGTAGTTAACTTTGAGGATGAAACGTTCTGTAATCTGGTTCTCCTCAGGCGTGTTCAGCCTCAACGTGCCGGTGGAGGCCCTCTTCTTTGTTGGTAACCAGCTGATTGCTACCAGTCACACGGGGAAGGTGGGAGTGTGGAATGCAGTCACCAAACACTGGCAGGTGAGTCAAACCATGCCCCCCCGTGATGCTCCGGACACGCCCACAACAACCAAGTGGCAGAAAAAATTTACCCAGAACATCAGCATTTCGAAAAACAATACAAAACTACCAAGCCCTTCGCCATATTTTGTGTTGTCACAACGTCAACGTGGGCTATGGTAACCAGGGGCGATGTGTTTTCAGAATCAGGACGTGGTTCCCATCAACAGCTGTGATACGGCCGGCTCCTTCCTTATCCTCGGCTGCAACAACGGATCCATTTACTACATAGGTGGGGTTCATGGTCTAAACATCTACTACATAGGTGGGGTTCATGGTCTAAACATCTTAGGATCATGTTTGCAAAAAATTGAACATACTTATTTCGGAAATTCGGCCAGGAACCAGTTAACAGAAAATTAGGCCGATTTTCCACTGTTTAATATAGACTGACAAATGGTTTGATTTTTTTAACAAATAAAAACTGAAAGCCATGATCCTGGTACATTGGTGAGACTCGGAGCTTGTCTCACCACAACCAACTCTATTGTCTTACCACCAATACCTACCTCATCACCACTACCTGCCTGTCTCACCACCAGTACCTGTCTCACTGGCAGTACCTGTTTCATCACTAGTACCTGTCTCTCCACTACCTTTCTGTCTTTCCACCGTGTGCACAGATGTCCAGAAGTTTCCTCTCAGGATGAAAGACAACGACCTCCTGGTGACGGAGCTGTACAGAGACCCCACTGAAGACGCCATTACTGCCCTCAGCGTTTACCTCACCCCCAAGACCAGTAATACTGCTTTTATACTACTATACTGCACAAGCACTAGTAAAGTATTGGTAAACCTGGTGAGTAACTCCTAGCATGTGTTCCCCCACCAGGTGACAGTGGCAACTGGATAGAGATCGCCTATGGGACCAGCTCTGGAGCTGTGAGAGTCATAGTGCAGCACCCAGAGACGGTGGGCTCCGGACCCCAGCTGTTCCAGACCTTCTCTGTTCACCGCAGCCCAGTCACCAAGATCATGCTGTCAGAAAAGCATCTCATCTCAGGTATCCACATACCTACCTTGACCCACGTTAATGCACCTAAACACACATCGGGACACCTGACCACCTTCAGAAACCTGACTACCTTGAGACACCTGATTACACGTACACCTGACCACACCGTACACTTGAACACACCTTGATACCTCTAAACCCAACGTATACCTGAACACACCTTGATACCTCTGAACACACCTTGATACCCCTGAACACACTGTATACCTGAACACACCTTGATACCCCTGAACACACCTTGATACCCCTGAACACACTGTATACCTGAACACACCTTGATACCCCTGAACACACCTTGATACCCCTGAACACACCGTATACCTGAACACACCTTGGTACCCCTGAACACACCTTGATACCCCTGAACACACCGTATACCTGAACAGACCTTGATGCACCTGAACACACCTTGATACCCCTGAACACACCGTATACCTGAACAGACCTTGATGCACCTGAACACACCTTGATGCACCTGAACACACCTTGATGCACCTGAGCACACCTTGATGCACCTGGCCCCTCCTTCATACACCTGACCACACCTTCATAGACCTACAAAACCCACCTTCAAAGTAAAGTAAATATCTACTTATTAAACACGTGTGCGCGTTTATGTGTGTGTGTGTCAGTGTGCGCAGACAACAACCATGTGCGTACCTGGACGGTGACGCGGTTCCGCGGGATGATCTCCACCCAGCCGGGCTCCACCCCCCTCACCTCCTTCAAGGTCCTCTCCCTGGACGGCACAGACGGCCACGGGGGCTGCAGTGCTGGCACTGACATCGGTGTGTGGGAATATCTACCTGATTTATATATGTGTGTATGTAGATAAAGATATATTGATATATATGTGTGTGTATATAGATATAGATATATTGATAAATATATGTGTGTATATAGATATATTGATATATATGTGTGTGTATATAGATATAGATATATTGATAAAAATGTGTGTGTGTATGTAGATATAGATATATTGATATATATGTGTGTGTGTATATAGATATAGATATATTGATATATATGTGTGTAGATATAGATATAGATATATTGATGTATGTGTGTGTGGGTATATAGATATATTGATGTATATGTGTGTGTGTGGGTATATGAATATATTGATGTATGTGTATATAGATATAGATATATTGACATATGTGTGTGTGTATATAGATATATTTATATTTATGTGTGT
>NC_136936.1:8349649-8352149 GCF_949987615.1 Pollachius pollachius | reverse complement strand
TCGGCCCACGCCCTGTGAAGGAGTCATAACGCCCTGGGAGAGAGAGGGAGAGTTATAGTCTCTCGTCCTCAGATAATAAATAACCAGCGCTTGCTGAAGGCGGTCGTCCAGTGTCAGGAAAACTCACTGTCATGCAGCCTCTGCGGAGTCCCGCCCCTTCCTGCGAAGCCAGGAAACGGTGGCCTCGGTCGCCAGGTCTCCTCCTCCTCCTCTACATTCTCCTCCTCCTGGATGTAGCCCCCGGCGCCAGGAACATATGCCCTGCCCCCTGGTACATAGGACCCGCCCCTGGGCCTGTAGGCCCCGCCCCCGGGGAGGGGGGCAATGCTGAGGGGCCGGCCATTGGGCAGAGAGGGAGGGGGGCGTTCCCCGAAGGATGTCTCTGAGCGAGGGTCGGGGGGCAGCCCGAAGGAGGGGGGGTGGGAGTCTCCGTCGCCATAGTAACTAAAAGCGTTTAAAAAAATGAGTTAACCCTACTGTGTTTGTTTGTGTGTATGTGTATGTTTGTGATTGTATATGTGTACATGTGTATGTGTGTACCTGCGTCCAGTTCCGTCAGGTAGGCCGTAGGTTCCGGGGATTCTCTGACCCCCTGCTTGGAGGTAGTCATCGTACCCTCCTGCTCCCACATAGGGCAGCCCCCCGGGCACGAAGGCGTCTGCTCCGTAAGGGGCGCCGTAGGGAGGTGCTGGAAACACGTTCAACAGTATTGTCGTTTTGTGTGTTGTAGGTAAGACTGAATCAGGGCCGGCCCTGTACACTTGGGGGCCCTAAGCAGGATCATTTTGGGGCCCTGCTTTGCGGTTGATAGAGTAGTTTTGCCACAGAGAACAAGCAACTGTATGCATTCATAACCCTTACGGAAGTACCTCTTTGAACATGATTTGCCGCAATTATTTTACTACTTATTGAGTATACTCACTAAAACAGTCAAAGTAAAGCTTACACACTTACCACATTTCTACTTTTACTGTCTGAATGTTGTAAATGTAGAAAATGTTCTGAAGCTTTTCTGTTGTTGGTTGTCCATGCATCACACCTTGTTTAATTGCAACGTAGTATAGTAGAGCTATAATTGGGTGAAAAAACGGCTAAGCAAAGTAAAGGTAAATCAGTTAATATGTGTCTTCAGCGATGCTAGTATAGTAATGTCAATTAACAGGGCAATGCTCCGCTCGCTTTGGGAACGGGGGGCGCAAAACTCAATCTTGCCTAGGGCTACCAAAGGGCTAGAACCGGCCCTGGGGGAGAGAGCGGGAGAGAGGCGATGTCGGACAAAGGTAGCGAGCTTCGTTTAGCTTCGTCATGTACCGGATCGTCATCATTGCGGTTGCCAGTTTGGGATCAGTCAAACCAGCGCCTGCGCTGTTTCAAACATCATGCTCCTTGCGTGTTGCCCTCTCAGCAACACCGAGCATTACATTAACAAGATGTGTAGGGTTGCCAGGTCAGTCAGAATCACTTCATTTTAGGTTATCATGATCAGACCTCTATACAGTCTATGGGACAGACAGACACAGTCACAATTCTTAATTCCACCATTTTTTTCTCAAACTAATATGAGCTTTATGTTTATAATGTTTCCTTTCTTGTAAATTGATTTTTGTATTAAAAAGATAATAATTAAAAAAAATATTAGATAAAAAAAAAAATACAGCACTCTTGGGGGCCCTAAGTGGCCAATTAGTTTGCGTATAGGGAGGGCCGTCTCTGGACTGAATATATACATACTAGTATTATTAAAGGTACTGTAGGTAAGACTGAATATATACTGTACATACTAGAATTTTAAAGGTACTATAGGTGAGACTGAATATATATATATATATATATATATGCATAAATATACTATATATTTACTAGTATTATTGAACGGGCTTAAGGTAAGATTTAAGAGCTATTATATATATGTAAACTATCATTATTAAAGGTGTTGCAGTTACAATTAAATATTTGTTATCCATATATATACATACTTATACATACTTTTACTTGTATACGTATTATTGAAGGGGCTTTAGGTACGATTTAACAGCTATTATTTGAGTGTCATTTCTTGAAAATACTATCCATTTGTGAGTCATGTAACTACAGTGTGAGAGGCAACAATTGCGCAGACACGATCCGTCTGAATGGAAATTAGCAGCAAATCCAGCTTGATAAAAAGCTACAAACTGCACTTTCAGACAAACTCAGTGGAGAATCATAACCACGAGAAGACCTACCTGCTCCTCCTGCTCCTGCTCCTGCTCCTCTCCCCCTCCCTGCAGACCCTCCCGGACCCGCTCCCGGGCCCAGCCTACGACTGGGCTCTCCTCCGAACGGATCCGGGAAACTCTCGCCAGGGAATGGCAGAACCGAACTACAGAGATGAGCATAGTCGTCTGGTAGAAATGGAGGGGGGGTGGGCAGATTACTTAATGCAGGGAGATACAATCACCTTTCTCCTTTATGCTCTCTCCTTCCCTCTCCTCCACTTCTCCCATCTTTCCGCCCCCCC
>NC_136936.1:8334649-8342149 GCF_949987615.1 Pollachius pollachius | reverse complement strand
GCTTCATCACTATGCTACATCCTAATGCTACATCCCTACGCTACATCAGTAGACCTGCGCATTACACTGCATCGTTAGACCGCCTCGTTAGTCCGGGTCATTAGACTCACTGGCCTGGACTCTACCGGGCCGCACTGTTGGCTGAACTGGAGGGGGGAGGGGCCGGGGCCGGGGCCAGTCCCCTCGACCTGCTGGATTGAAAGGACGTGACGCAGATGGGAGCTGACTTCCTGAGAGAGAGAGAGAGAGAGAGAGAGAGAGAGAGAGAGAGAGAGAGAGAGAGAGAGAGAGAGAGAGGATATTTGAATCTTCATTTCAGTTCATTAAAGTAGTTCCAGTTGAGTGACTCAGTGCTACTATCATCGGCTTTACCTGCAGTTTTGGGTATAGTGGCCGCTGGTCTCGAGGTCTGGTTGGGAACCACTGGTGCTCTAACAGGAACGCTGTCTGCTTTAGATGGGGGGACGGCGAGGGCAGCTTGGGCTGGGCTGCTGACCCCCCGATCAGGACCACTGGACGCATGAGAACCCCTGGACCCAGTAGAAACGCTTGACCCAGCAGAACCAGTGGAACCAGCAGAATTCCTGGAACCAATAGAACCACCGGATCCGGCAGAACCTCTGGACCCAGCGGAGCCTCTGGACCCAGTAGAACCACTGGAACCAGTAGAGCCACTGGAACCAATAGAAACACTTGATCCAGCAGAACCAATGAACCCAGTAGAACCACTGGAACCAGCAGAACCACTGGACCCAGCAGAACCACTGGAACCAGCAGAACCACCGGACCCATGAGAGCCCCTGGACCCAGCTGAACGCAGAGGAGGTCCAGTCTGCCCCCTGGTGGACGGGGTCTGCGGCTGGAACCCAGAACCTGGAGTGAGGGGGGGGCGGAGAGAAAGAAATCAATTCTTGTTCCAGCCTAGACATCTGGAGGAAGAGGACGGTGAAGGTTAGGGAACACCCGCCACACAGTGTGCTGTCATGGGCCGACCCGGATACAGCAGGAGCTGGGTCTGATTCAGGTGGAGCTGGGTCTGATTCAGGTGGAGCTGGGTCTGATTCAGGTGGAGCTGTGTCTGATTCAGGTGGAGCTGGGTCTGATTCAGGTGGAGCTGGGTCTGATTCAGGTGGCGCTGGGTCTGATTCAGGTGGAGCTGGGTTGGAGGTGTCCTGGCCCTCTTCACAAAATGTCCACACTCTCACACGTTATAGCCCTACAGCTGTGTGTACCTGTGTTGGAGCTCTGTGTCTGGATGCTTGTTCTTGCAGGTTGGTTGTCCTGATTAGCCTGGTTGCCCGGCGTTACCAGCTGAGCACTCCCGCTGGCCCTCTGGTGGAACTGCAGTGCGGAGGCTGAGTAGTGGTACCCGGGACCGGCAGGGCAGATGTCCTTAAACTCCACTGAGAGACAAACAGTCAGACAATCTGGTCCAGGGTCTAGTGGGGTTTATGGTTTGGGGGGGGGGGGTTAGGGTGGAGTAATGGTTGGGGTTAGGGTTAAGGTGGAGTAAGAGTTGGGGGTTAGTGTTTGGGTGGAGTTAGTGTTGGGGGTTAGACTTAGGATGGAGTAAGTGTTGGGGGTTAGGGTTGAGTAATAGTGGGTGGAGTAAGGGTTGGGCAGTTAGGGTGGAGTAAGGGTTGGGCAGTTAGGGTGGAGTAAGGGTTGGGCAGTTAGGGTGGAGTAAGGGTTGGGGGTTAGGGTGGAGTAAGGGTTGGGCAGTTAGGATGGAGTAAGGGTTGAGGGTTAGGGTGGAGTACGGGTTGGGGGTTAGGGTGGAGTAAGGGTTGGGCAGTTAGGATGGAGTAAGGGTTGAGGGTTAGGGTGGAGTAAGGGTTGGGCAGTTAGGATGGAGTAAGGGTTGAGGGTTAGGGTGGAGTAAGGGTTGGGGGTTAGGGTGGAGTAAGGGTTGGGCAGTTAGGATGGAGTAAGGGTTGAGGGTTAGGGTGGAGTAAGGGTTGGGGGTTAGGGTGGAGTAAGGGTTGGGCAGTTAGGATGGAGTAAGGGTTGAGGGTTAGGGTGGAGTAAAGGTTGGGGGTTAGGGTGGAGTAAGGGTTGGGCAGTTAGGGTGGAGTAACGGTTGGGCAGTTAGGATGGAGTAAGGGTTGGGCAGTTAGGATGGAGTAAGGGTTGAGGGTTAGGGTGGAGTAAGGGTTGGGCAGTTAGGATGGAGTAAGGGTTGGGCAGTTAGGATGGAGTAAGGGTTGAGGGTTAGGGTGGAGTAAGGGTTGGGCAGTTAGGATGGAGTAAGGGTTGGGGGTTAGGGTGGAGTATCCTACCTGAGGCGAAGTAGGGGCAGCGCTGGCAGTTGGCCCCCCAGGCTTTGCCCACGCGGCTGCAGCAGCAGATCTGCTTTGTGATGTTCTTCAGGATGGGGAGCGAGCAGGAGGACGGCCCAGTGCCCGGCCCAAGCACCCGGTAACACTGGCCTTTCTCCTCCGATATCACCCTCTGGGCTGGGGAGAGGGGGAGGAGAGAGAGAGGACCGTATTAAAAGACTGTCTGGACAGCAGCTTGCTTTTTATCCAGGGGAGATTCATGATCGACGAGCATAAGCATTCCAAAGATTCAGCCAATCAACACAGAGACCAACAAGACACCACGCCAGACGAGACAAGATGTGACTTTGACGTCACAGCTCGACGTCACCAGGTTCAATTCAAAAAGCGTAGACATGACGTCACATTTGAGCGGGAACGCCACCATATAGGACAGCCAGACTCATGCATTCATGCACCACATGACACATGAGAACACAAGTACAGACTAGTACTCAGAAGTACCAGCGCCAGGCAGTTGGGAATCCCAGCATGCTGAGCATTGCAGGAGGGAGAGGGTGGGGCTACTTAGAGACAGGGGAGGGGCTACTTGCAGAGGGGGAGGAGCTACTTACAGATGGGGGAGGGGCTACTTACAGATGCAGATTCCGTGAGATGCATCAAGAATGAACCCCGCCCTGCACACACAACTGTAGCTGCCTCTAGTGTTCACACACATACCATGTTCACACACACCGGGCTCTTCACACTCATTTACATCTACACACACACACACACACACACACACACACACAGACACACACACGCACACACACACACACACACACACACTCACTCACACACACAAAAACACCAGACACCATGCACCACACACACCATACACCACACGGGCACACACACACACACACACACACACACACACACACACACACACACACACACACACACCATATGCACCACACACACAACATGCTCCACATGGACACACACACCCCATGCCACTCACACAACAACACACACACACCAACACACACACACACACATACATACACACACACATCAAGCAACCCACACAAACACACAATACACAAACGTCATGAGTTAGCAGTAGGATTTTGGTGGGGGAAAAAACGTCATTGGGTGTTATGTAATATTGTGATTTTTTTAATATGTACTGTTAATGTATGATCTAATGTAATTATGTAATGTTATGTTGTAATGTTATATGGTTCTAAGATGTCAGGTTATCATGCTATGTAGTAACTTATAACATAACAGCTAGCTAATCTTACACACTAATCTTACAATCTTAACACACTACTAGCTGCTGTAGTGTGTGTGCGTGTGTGTGTTGTGGAATGTATGTGACTCACCAACACACTCTGTTCCATTGACTCTGTGAAAGCCAGCCGGACAGCTGCTGTTGCCTTGGTGACCTGAAATAAATCTTGATTATTGATCAATTTGATCAGGGGAGAAAGAGCCTGAGATAGGTCAGATGGAAATCAAGTCTCCAAGTCTGTGTTTGTGTATTTGTGTTTGAGAATGTGTGTGTGTGCCAGAATGTGTGTGTGCATGTGTGTGTCTGCATGTGTGTGTGTGTGTGTGCGTGTGTCTATGTGTGCGGGTACTTGACCGTGTATGTTCGTGATTTGTGTGTGTGTCTGTGTGTATGCACCCACATGACCGTGTGTGTGTGTGTCTGCGTGTTTGTGTGTCTGTATGTGCACCGGTTTGTGTGTGTTTTTGAATGGGTGTGTGACACGTGATTTTGTGTGTGTGCATGTGTGAGTGTGTGTGTGTACCTAAGTGGGGGGGACAGAGAACACACTCAGTGATACCCCAGGCTTTCCCCACCCCCCGGCAGCACGTCTCCTTACTCCGCAGACCAGGAAGAGGTGAGCCACACTGCAGACAGACAGGTACACAGAGAGAACGGCAGGTTGACAAATCGACAGACGGGATAGAGAGATTGATAAAGAGATAAAAAGACAGACAGATGAACAGAATCAGACAGACAGAGGAAGGCAGACAGACAGACCGACCGACAGAGTTTCAGGCAACAAGACAGACAGACAGATAGAGAGAAAGCTAAAAGGGCCGACAGGAGGGATAGAGATAGACAGACAGACAAACATGAGCCATCTTGTCTCGGTGGCCTCTGTCACCTGGTCTCCATGGAGATGTGGTGCGCCTCACCTGTTTGTCGGTCACCTGTCTGAAGCAGTATTTGAAGCCTGATTGCTGGGTGTAGGTTCCAGCCCCCCGCAGGGTCTGGCCCTGGACCCTTAGCCCTGCAGGCGCCGGGGGTCCCACCTCGCTCTGCTGGCCAGGACCGGACCCCCACACCTGGGTGAGTTCATCAAATAGTTTATAAAAGTTAATAAATCAATTCATGAAATGTTTCTAAAAGTGTATAAATCCGATTATTAAAGAGTTGGTGAAAGAGTTCATAAAACAGTAAAGGTTTAGTAAAGAATGTATTTAAGAGATTATCAAAGAGTTCTAAAACAAATCGTTCAAGAGTTGATTATTAGGAGTTTGTAAAATATTTTTTAAGAGTTTATTGATGACTTCATTAATTAGGTTATAAAATAGTGCATTAAAAAGTTTATTAAATTGTTTATAGAATAGTTTATGAGTTTATTCAATTGTTTGTAAATCAGTTAATTAAATAGTTTCATAAAGAGTTTATTAAAGAGTTTATTATATAGTTCATAAAGAGTTTATTAAACAGTTTGTAAAAGAGTTAGAATAAAAATATTGTGTGTGTACCTTCACCACCTGGGTTATTTTAAGGCTGGCCTCCAGGGGGTACTGTGTTCTCAACCTAGCGGAGCCTGGAGACAAACACACGGCACATTATATTTTATTCAACCAGGAAGCTCAAAGTGAATATCTTTTGGGTCTCTTTGTGAGTCTGGTGGTCCGTGCTCAAATGCCCGGGAACGTCTACCAGACGACAGCAATGTGAACAGTTGATAGCCCGGGTGGCTGAAGTCTGTAATGATCTGTGCTTTCCTAAAGCATCATGAGTGGGAGATGCCTTGCACAGAGGGAAGATGGCAGCCGATGCAGCGCTTCACTCTGTTCACGGAGGGTTGGCTTAGCTTAGGAGGTAGGGCAGTTGTCTTTTAATCAAAAGGTTGCTAGTTCGATCCCCAGCTCCTCCTAGCTGAGTGTTGATGTGTCCCTGAGCAAGACACTTAACCCTAACTGCTCCTGGCGAGCTGGCTGTCGCCTTTCATGGTTGACTCTGCCGTCGGTGTGGCAATGTGTGTATTAACAGATGTAAGTTGCTTTGGATAAAAGCGTCTGCTAAATGCCCCTAATTGTTCACCACCCTCTGGAGGGTCTTGTGATCAGAAGTGGAGCAGCTGCCGTATTGGGCAATACTTCAGAGAGAGGATGCTCTCAATGGTGTACTTTTAAAAGTGGGTGAGGGTCTTGGCCGAGATGCCAACATTATTCTTTGATGAACATACAGAGGAACTTGAAACAGGAGACTGTCACCACCTCAGCTCCAGCGATGTGTGCGGGGTCGTGACCGTGACCAGCTGTCAAGGGCAGTATTAAGACCCAGGATCCTAAGCTTGGGAACGAGCTTGGCGGGCTACCATAGTGTTGAATGCTGCGCTTCAGGTTTCATCGTCCAGGTGGGTTTCCGCTGGCCTGATGTCATTGGGAGCTTGTTCCAACATCGTGGAGCCAGGACAGCAAACAATCATAGTTGAGCGGCAGCTGATGTCCCTCGTAGTGAGGGGGTAGCAAGCTGTTTGGCATTCATGGAGCGTAGTATAACTGGGATGTATGGTTTGACCATGTCCTGGATGTTGGATGGGTCGAAGCTGATGCAGCACAGTAGCCAAGAACCGGTGACTTGATTCGGATTCGATTCAATTGTTATGAGCTGTAGGTCTGGTGAGCAGCGTGTTGTAAGTACTTCTACACCTGAACCCCATTAAGAGTTTACCAGGACACAGGCACACCTCTGCCCCTGACTCTGTGGTCCTGTCTTACCGCTAGATGGTCAGTGTGTCCTTGCCACGACGCAACAGATGTTAGCGTAACATCCTGGCCAAGATAGGCAGTAGCAAGGCATTACATATACAAATATATAATACATATATACAAAAGTACAAAAGAGAATGCAATCTCGAAAGAGTGTGGGAAAGGTCAAACCTACCTCTTACTGTCTGCTCCTCTCTTATTGGACGGCTCTGCAAAGGGAGGAGGTATTCTGACTGGGTCCGCACCTGATTGGCTCCTGGTGAGGGGGCGGGACCATGCTGGGTAGGGGCGGGGAGCTGGCAAAACTTCCCGGTGAAGGAAGGAGGACAGAGACATCGATCTCTCTGGACACACACTCCCCCGTTATTACAGAGAGGACACACAGCTAGCAGGGGAGGAGACATGAGGAAAGAGGAGAGAGGAGATAAAAGAGGATAACTGACTTTGCAGCAGATCGTGACATCTGCTACAAGCCTATCAGAACCTGATCGGGTCACCTGAGCCCGAGGCATTCACGGTCAATTAAATCAGACATGCTTTGTGTGTCCTCTGTATGAGTCATGGGATAGACAGACAGGTAGACCTTTTCTGACAGCCATTCACTCTCCACCACTACGGTTCATCAGTACGTTTCACTGTGTAGTTAGAGTACTGGGTGACTGGTTCATCACTATGTTACAATCAGCAGAGTTACAGTACTGAGTGACTGGTTCATCACTATGTTACAACCAGCAGAGGTACAGTACTGAGTGACTGGTTCATCACTATGGTGCACCGGGCAGAGTTACAGTACTGAGTGACTGGTTCATCACTATGTTACAACCAGCAGAGTTACAGTACTGATTGACTGGTTCATCACTATGTTACAACCAGCAGAGTTACAGTACTGAGTGACTGGTTCATCACTATGTTACAACCAGAAGAGTTACAGTACTGAGTGACTGGTTCATCACTATGTTACAACCAGCAGAGTTACAGTACTGAGTGACTGGTTCATCACTATGTTACAACCAGCAGAGTTACAGTACTGAGTGACTGGTTCATCACTATGTTACAACCAGCAGAGTTACAGTACTGAGTGACTGGTTCATCACTATGCTACAACCAGCAGAGTTACAGTACTGACTGGTCTTATGGGTGTGTAATTAGTGTCTTGACAGTGTTGGTTTGTGTGTGTGTTTGTGTCTGTGTGTGTAGTTATCGTGCGTTA